>NC_056741.1:581770165-582070165 GCF_019279795.1 Protopterus annectens | reverse complement strand
GGAGTGGATATGACTGTTGATTATCTACAAATCTGTCTTGTAGGAACTTCTCGTCTGCAAACACATCTTGCCAATGTGATATGCGGTTGCAGATTATTGTATGGCAGTGTTTACCCTGCGTCCTAGAATGCATTCTAAAAGATGAAAGTACAGCCATAAGTCTGTGGGAGTCACAGAGGTGTCCTATCTCTCATGCAATGTTATTTATTTATTTGAATTTATTTACCGGGAAAGTCTGACTTGGAATGAAGCCAATTTTCATCGGAGGCTCAGGGAGAAACGCTCCAGACGCATGTCTTCATAACGTGGGAGGAAACTGGAGTACACGGAGAAATCCCACACGAATGCAGGGAGGACATGCAGACTTCACAGAGAAGGCACCCCTGCCAAGAATTGAAACAGAGAACCTCCTGGTGTGAGGTGACAATGCAACTGCTGCACCACTGCACCATCCAACTAAATGCAGTGTGCATATCAAAAGCATTAACAGGTTCCTCTGGTGAAGGGCCCAGTTAATGTCAGGAGGGCTGTTATGGCTGACGATAATGCTAACATTCAGGCAGTACTGCTCAGTGACACCATGACACTGTCTCTGACACTCTGAGGGGAGGAAACTATCACATCTATCAGTAGAGAGGCACCTGTGGAGGTCATTGCTAAGTACATGACCTGTAGGTGAGAGCCCTATTTGGGTTACTCTTTTTTCCACACCAAACCAGCTTCTGATATGTGCACTGCATTTAAAGTGGCACTCACAACACAGGTAACAGACACAGGGGAGTCTGATGCCACCATAACTCTTGTACTTCCCTGCTATGCATGCAAGACTCAAAATTAACCAGCAGATACATATGTTGGTATTCCAGGCACAGACAACTACTGTGCACAACACTGTGGAGCTGGTAAGCATACTCCATGAAGTATGAGAGGACATGAACCAACTGCTTAATGATCTGGATTATTCAAATAATGATAAAGTACTGTTATTGGGGTCACTGGTGGGAAATTCTACATCTATAAATAAATCCATGCAACATATTACTACTACTCTCCTATGGAATTCTGCTACATATGGCATCCATGGCTGTGGGAGTTTCTAGACATAAGGTGGACACTCAGGGGGTATCCCACATCAGAAGACTCAGAGCATTGCGGATGCAACATTTGCTCATTTGCTAGTACATGGCCTGGCACTTTTGGTCATGGTTGGAGACACTCTTTAGGTTCTGCCTGTGGGGTACCTCATTACAGTGGCTCTGCAAGATCTCATATTTCAATCCTATATCTGCCACAGGATGTTTCTAACCTTGACATGGCTAAATAGCATGGTGCAGACTGCCAATGGTCACGTAATGCCATCCAGATCCTGTCAATGGAGGATATGATCCTTGACACCCAATAATCTCCCAGAATATGTCAAGGTCATCAAAAATATGTAGACAGGCACAGGATATGGCACGGTATCAAAAACAAGTGCAACTAAAAACAAATAGGGTACCGAGCCTGCAAGGCTAGAGAGCAAAATATAACTTATTAAACAAAATAAAAGTACAGGTAAGCGCTTTTGCGATTTGCTAATCGCTTCATCAGACAAACTTGTTAAAAGATAACCAACATTTATACACTGCAGCAACCAAACCATGCTTGAAACCATTTAAGCAATTTTTAAAAAGACATTAGTTCATTATACATAAAACCTATGCAAAAAAGTCTAAAATGCCTAAAAAATATGTATTAGATAAATAATATATAAAAAATATATAACATATGCCTAAAAGTGTGTAATCACACATGGTAAAATTCCTGTTTATGTATATATAAACAACATCCACATTCAGTGTTTCAAAAGGCGTGACTTCAAAAAAGGCTTTAGTGTGAAAGCCCCATTTCCATTTAAGCCTGGTGGTTTTTCAGCATTAAAAGCTAAATCCATTTCTGTTCTGCCCCTTCAGTCCGATTAACCAAATCACCACCAATCATGCTAACATCTAGAACTTGTAAGACCATGAACCTGAAATTATGTTCAGAACCATAATGCATAACATGTTGTGCTAGAGCATTTGTATCTTTCTTACTGTTAATGTCTCTATAATGCTCAAGTATTCTGTCTTTAAGAAATCTGTTCATCTTATCTATATAGTAGGCATGACACACATGGCATTAAGCAAAGTGAACTATATTCGTTGATCTACAATCTGCATAAAAGTCCAATTCTATTTTGAACTCTAGAATAGGATGGACATAAACCTGTGCAAAATGAATATACAAGCAGAACATCTCCTGCATGAGAACGTACCCAGTCTACTGGATTCAACCCTAGCCATATACTGTTGGGTGTTATAACAAAAGATGCTATCTAAGAGATGTTGCCAAACGCTAGGAGTCTTAACATGAAACTGCACTCACTGGAAGCAGTCCTCACCTTAGAGAATGCAGACATTTGTGCAGTCACAGACACCTGGCTCAAGGCTGTGGAGAGCACCCCTGCCATACCGGGTTACACCTACTTCCACATGTTCAGACCACAGACTGAAGACAAGAAAACTAAAGGAGACAGTGTATCAATATTCATCAAGGATAAATACAACTCCAGATTGGTTAACAGTATGCCTCCCTAGAAATACTTCAGGTGCAATTAATTGTTGGTAGGACACCTATTCAAGTTATTGCCAGCTAAAGGACCCTCTCCATGAATCAGGACATCCACTCTGCCTATTTAAATCAACTTGAGTCTATCAAGATACATCCTAACACCATATGTTTGGGTGACTTTAACTACCCTAGCATTGACTGGGTGAATTACTCATGCTCGAACTCACCTGCCCAAAGGTTCCTCAACTTTGTCAACTCAAATGCCCTGGACCAGCTGGTTGACAACCCCATCAGGGGCGCAACTTCCTGGACCTGCTGCTTACAAATATGGGAGACCACTGTTGCTGCCCTACTGTGAGTTCATCCCTGGTGAGATCTGACTACAATTCAGTCTCATTTGAGGTAACTATCACATCTGACCCTCCCCTAGCAGCAACCAGACTAAAAATCTTCTTCAAAGCAGATTATAACCTCTTACAGGATGGTACAAATAACTATTGCACCTTTCCCCTGAAATGTAACCAGTAACTAGCTATACACCAATACCCTATACAAGCACCTGTATAACTACATTGATTTGGCAGTACCTGTTAGGACCAAAACAAGCTCTTCAAGGAAAACCAAACCTGCCTGGTGGACAACCACCATTAACAGGCTTTACAGTAAAATGAAGAAACTGCTGTCCAAGAGTAAGAAGAGGCAGGCTGTAAACCGGAGACACTCCCTCCTCAGCTTAAATAAGCAAATAAGACTTCTTGTGAAGTCCCCCAAGGCAAACTACAAATCCAAGTTATCTTCCTCAACCAAGGACAACCATAAGGCATTCTTTAGTTACATCCATAACCTTAAAGGTAAGGCTCAGATTTGCACTGAACTGATAGTTAATGGTAACACATGCACTCAGTCAGTGGATATAGCTAACCTGCTAGCCAACAGGTTAGTTGAAAACTTTTCTCCTCTGTCCCCACCACAAGTAGTTCATGGCATTCCTACCACCTGTATCTTAAAGAGCAGGTTGTAAACTCCCTCTCTAAGACCAAAAACACAGCATCAGTAGGACCTGATAACATCCCAGGCTGTATCCTACTTGGGCTCAAACAAGAATTAGCATTACCATTGGCTACTCTTTTCAATCATAGTCTAAGCACCAGATTCATCCAGCTGAATCGAAAACAACCACCATTGTCCCCCTTCGCAAATGTGGTGCTTGTACTGACCAAGGGAACTGCAGCCCTATTAGCCTTATCTGCAAGGCCATGGAGAGAATAATCATGGACCTTATCAACAAAGATATAGGTAATCTCCAAACACTAGCTCCTACCCAGTTTGGATTTGTCAAGGGGAGATCATGCCTGTTAAACCTGGTGGACTTCTTTGAGACAGTCACCTGGGCATTGGACGAGGGGAAGTCTGTGCATACAGCCTACCTAGACCTGGCCAAGGTGTTTGACACTGCCCCACACTCGGACATCTGTGACAAATTCTCAAAGCTAGACATCAACCCTTATATTGTAAGGTGGTTTGCAAACTGGCTCTCTGTTAGAACCCATACAGTCAAAACAGAGGACTCCTCCTCCACCAGCAGACCTGTTACCAGTGATGTTCCACAGGGATCGGTCCTGGGACATCTACTGTTTGGAATAAATTTCTCTGAAGTACAAGCTAAAACCAAGGGACTGTGACTGACAAAGTTTGTTCCCAACTGCAAGCTGGATGTGGTCATAGAATCTCCGAACAATGGCGACATCCTTCAAGAAGGTCTTATGCAAACAAATGATTGGTGCTGAAGTCATGGCCTCAAACTCAATGCAGAAAAATATATTATCATCCCGTTCAGCAAAAGCAATGTTCCTGCAAATTACCACATCAGTGGCAATACCCTAAGTACACACTCAGTGGTGACAGATCTGGGCACTCAGGTTGACAGCAATCTTACCTTTGATCAATATGTCTCCAGAGTGGTAAGAAGGGCATTCTATATGACTCACCTCATATGTAAGGGCATTGCCTCTAGAAAAAGCGAAGTTATTACCTCCCTGTACTCTTCACTCATTAGGCCAATAATTGAATACAATGCCGCTTTTGGCATGTACCTTTCAAAGCACTTAGCAATTGGAGAGACCACAAAGGTTCCTCACAAAGAAAATTTAAGGTCTTCAGCAGCTGTCCTATGTGGATCAGCTGAAATCACTATAACTTTATTCTATTTCATACTCAGAGGTGATCTCTGCCTTGCTTATAAGGTGATCTCTGACTTTGCTTTATTGGAAATGCTGCACATCCACAAGTCAAATGGCACATAGGTTACTCGCTCTAAAGAACTAAACCCAGTATGTGACATTAGAAGAACCTGTTGGAGGGACCGATTTGTCTCCCAGAGGTTACCACATCTTTGGAAGTGGAGATATACTCTAGAGAAAAGAGGAATGAAGGTCAGCAGGACTAAGACAGAATATATGTGTGTGAATGAGAGGGAGGATAGAGGAATGGTGAGGATGCAGGGAGTAGAGGTGGCGAAGGTGGATGAGTTTAAATACTTGGGATCAACAGTTCACAGTAATGGTGAGTGTGGAAGAGAGGTGAAGAAGAGAGTGCAGGCAGGATGGAGTGGGTGGAGAAGAGTGTCAGGAATGATTTGTGACAGATGAGTACCAGTAAGAGTGGAAGAGATGGTCTACAAAAGGGTAGTGAGACCAGCTATGTTATATGGGTTGGAGACAGTGGCATTGACAAAAAGGCAGGAGTCAGAGCTTGACATGGCAGAGGTAAAGATGTTAAGATTTGCACTAGGTGTGACGAGGATGGACAGGATTAGGAATAAGTATATTAGAGGGTCAGCCCAGGTTGAAAGGTTTGGAGACAAAGCCAGAGAGGCAAGATTACGTTGGTTTGGGCATGTGCTGAGGAGGGATGCAGAGTATATTGGGAAATAGATGCTAAGGATGAAGCTGCCAGGTAACAGGAAAAGAGGAAGGCCTAAGATAAGGTTTATAGATGTGGTGAGAGAGGACATGCAGGTGGTTGGTGTGACAGAGCAAGATGCAGAGGACAGGAAGAAATGGAAACAGTTGATCTGCTGTGGTGACCCCTAATGGGACCAGCCGAAAGAAGATGAAGAAGAAGAAGAAGAAGGTTACCACACCTTTGGAATAGACTCCCACTTCACATCAAACAGAGCACCTCATTGGCCCTCTTTAAACACAATCTGGACGACTGGATGGGTAACATTAAATTCACCCCAGGAGTTAAACCTGTGTCCCTCTTGGACAGGGGCAATAGGTACTGATCATGGTAACAAGGGTAAAATTTGCTAGGTTTGTAAGGGCCCTCAGGCCATTAGCCTAGTATCTTCCTATGATCCTATGTGGTTACAGTATACACCTTAAATGACCATACCTAACATTATAGTGTTGCAGTAAACTGTCACTGTGTCCTCCCATCTGTGCATGTGATGATGACTGTGGCCCAGCCATTCCTTAATCATTGTGGGCTTACTGATGTCTGGTGCATAGTGTGGTCAGACCATGCACTTCCCAGCATGGCTTGAATGCTACAGAATGCATTATTTTATTCTATGTTGTCTGTCATGGGCTTTAGCTGTGGAAAGGATACTACTCCTTTACCAATGCTGAAGTGCATTGCATCTGACTAATCCTCAGCTTAAGCTCCAGCCCTTCGATATCTTCCTCTGAATCATCTTCCTCGGGGAAATGTGCCAACACATAAAAAGCACTAATGGTGCTTGTTCTCTCCTCTGATTTCCACCAGAGTCAGATATGCTCCTCCACATATTGTGCCATGATGTTGAGGAATTGCTTAAGTGTTTCAGAGGGAGAGGCCTATGATTTACATAATGTCTCTCTCTATAAGTCACTAAAACTTCTCTGTAGACAGGATGGTTAATGCTATGTATACTTTTGTATCTACAGGAAAGGGCATAACATGCATAACCCCTCATTCCTAGTCATAGGCAACAAAGTTAATCTTGATCCCATATTGTGTTCTTATTAACTTTGAAGCAGTCAGTTATTTGCCTCTTTGTCAGGTGTTGAATATGACTCACTGCCTATACCTTCTCCACTGATATAGGAGAATGTGACAGACAGTATTGCCAACACTGGCAGTTGGTTGATGTGGTGAAGTGGTTGATTAATGGACTCTGAAATACAGGTACGTGAGTTTGAGGCTTGTGTACCAAAAGATTATTTCTTTTTAGACTGGCCGTTAGGGCAGAGGACTAAGTCTATGAGTTGTTAATGAGCTACTTCTTGTGGTTCAAAGTTTGAGTCAGTCAGCCTTCATTTGCCTACTGTGTGACCTTGATTAAGTCATTTACCCAGGCAGTGCTTTAGGGAGTGTGCGCTAGACTTCTTAATGGTTTCTTGGACTGCATGTCTAGTAACTACCTATGAACAATGCTTACCAGCATACGCAGATGAGCTAATGTTGCTGCTGTGCCTAACCTGGATAATATGGCTTCCATCATGTACCCTGTAAATGATGGTGATCAAGAAAATAAAGGAAAGCTCATTAAGTCTTAAAGAAATGGAGGGTGGGTGAACACAGACAAAGAACGAAGAGGAGGGATGGTATGTAGAAGTGTAGATGAGTGGGAAATTCAATACGGACCAGTGAGATTCAACCAGACTACAAATGGTACAAAGGCAATGCTTCTGACTGATATTTTAAACAAAGCATAAGACATTGATAAGTAACCTAAATACCAGGAGAGCCGATGTAATTCTTTGAATTAGAGAAGAAAAAAAAAAAAAAAAAAAGAGTACAAAAACAAAACTACTGACTTATAAATTTCATGTCATTTTTAGGGAAAGTTGGAGAACCACTAAAGAAGAGTATTGTCAAGTTTGTAGGGATCAGTGAGTTATGCAAGCAAAGAAAGCATCATAAGTTGAAGCTTGTCACACACATCTAATGCAATTTTTTGACTGGCTAACTAAAGTGGTAAACCAAGTATGGACTTGATTCTAAGTTTTCTTTTCCTTAGTAAAACCTTTGGTTCAGTGCTGCATTAATAACTATTAAACCATTTTGCTTGTCTTACAGTGGATAACAGATGGTATTCTAGGTGACAAACTGCTGCAGAACTGGGGAGTATGGATATTAGTAACATGAACATTGAAGAAAAGAGAATTATGATTTAAAATACTGCCTGGTCTGTGTGTGTGTGTGTGTGTGTGTGTGTGTGTGTGTGTGTGTGTGTATGTGTGTGTGTGTGTGTGTGTGTGTGTGTCTGTGTGTGTGTGTGTGTGTGTGTGTGTGTGTGTGTGTGTGTGTGTGTGTGTGTGTGTGTGTGTGTGTGTGTGTGTGTGTGTGTGTGTGTGTGTGTGTGTGTGTGTGTGTGTGTGTGTGTGTGTGTGTGCGTGTGCATGTGTGTACTTGTGCGTGTGTGCGTGTGTGCGTGTGTGCATGTGTGTGTGTGTGTGTGTGTGTGTGTGTGTGTGTGTGTGTGTGTGTGTGTGTATGTCTCTGTACTTTTAGTAGCAACTGCAGCATGGAAATATTACTGATCCTAGTATCTCTTTGCCATAATTTTTTTGCTTCTATACCATGGTTGAAAGGAGTCAGTCAAGAGGCATTTGTAACTATAGGACACAATGTTTTTCCTTATGGTTTTTGCCCCGAACATGTATTGACCATTAAGCCTCCCCACTGGACTTAAGCTCATTTTTAGACATATCCAGTACCTGTCATTTAGGCAGCTATGAGGGTTGCTTGTGTCATTTCCAACATCTTGACAATGAGGATATATATTTTTTTGGCCTAAACCCTCTCTGGACAGGGGGACATGTGACCTGTGTCACTGTGGCAGCCACAATGCCTTTCATTGTGGAAAGCATGCTCTCACACACCTACTCAGTGGACTACTGCCAAGCGATGGCTTGGTGTAGCAAACACAAGCCCTCCCCCCAAGGTTACAGGCCTAACTCTATCTGCTGCAATCTGCAACTAACATCTGCACTCTCCCCTAGGATCACCACAACTATCATCATTGCCAGCTTTGTCATACAGCTGAACTCAGGTCATCACGTCTTCATCCTTCAGTGTCACAGGGGCTGGCAACTCCAGCACACAATCTGGTTAGGCAACAATTTAGGAGCAAAGTGAAAAAAAACATGCTGCCAGACAGATAGTGCTGAATTCATAGAACAGCTTTCACATGATGCTGTAGAATAACAAAATATGAGGGAATTCAAGAATGGTTGGGAAAGGTACAAGACACTTTATGGGATGTGGTAAGGATTAGACTATGGGTCGCAAACATCCTCAGTTTATCCAGTATAGGGAAATGCACAAACTAGATGGCCCAAACAGTCCTTATCTGCTGTCATGTTTCTACATAATCTGGAAGCTTAAGCCTTTTTTTTTTTGGCAATTTATTTGTTGATCCCTTGAAAAGGTATCTCATTACTAATTATGTTGTTTAGAGTCATCCATCCATAGCAGTAACATGATTTGTTTTGTTGTTGCCATTGTTTTTTCCTCTGGCTGTCAGTATTTTGAAGAAGATATTCAGTGGAGGTATGAGAATACAAGCTACAGAGGCACTCCTAACTGCTGGTGTTCCACTTTCTCACAACATGAGACACAACTCTTGCCGGGGGAGGTTAGGTGAATGAAGCCTGAAGATTAGTTAATCTATGTCTCTGTGCAAGTCATTGCAGAAAAAAGAGAACTGCAAACATTCAATGGGAAGAAAGGAATGCAGAGAGGTTCAGCATGTTTTAATTAATTTATTCATTCATTCTTCAATACCTTCATTCATTCACTAACTACCTTGATTAAAGCAAGCTCAGATGCTCATAAGCCTAGTACTTATTATACAGCAGGAACTTCTCATTGTAACATTTGTTAATGTCTGTTATGTACTTCACAGATAAAGATTCTAGTTGTCTACTGATGTACTATGTTCTTCATCTGTAAATATGTTGTAAGTAATTGTTATGTAATTGTTAATCACTATGTAATCCAATGTAACTACTGTCTGTTTATTTTACCTGTGGAGCTTTTCTCCCCGGGCCTCCGCAGAAAATGGACCTACATCCAGTCGGACACTCCCGGTCAACAAATATAAATAAATAATACCTGTTTTAAACTATTCAGTATTGTGGGGAAGCCAAAGCTTATCTCCATAAACAATCAGTACAAGGCAGAGGAATAGTCCTTGATGGGATGCCAGTCCATCACAGATTGCAATGACATACTCACACACCACACGCATACTTATGGACAATTCAGAGGATCATTGCTGCATCTAAAGCCATGTCTCTGAAATGTGGAAAAAAAAAACCAGGAGCACTATGACTTTTCTGTATAAAACTAAGTGGGAGCAAGAGTTTAGCAACTGGTATTGTTTAGCAGAAATAAACTTGTTTATGCTGTATAAGTCTGTTGAAATTCAATACTGGCTATTACAGGTATACTTAATTTAAGCAGTTACAATATTCTTTTCTGTTTTACTAAATGCAACAGGACTGCAGTTTTTGTACAGTCCTCAACAGTGCAACCAGAAACTTCTCAGTCCTGTTGATGACCAAGGATACACATCACAATGACCTAATACTTTTTTTCCCCCCACAGACTTTTAGGGTGCCTTGATCAGAAAAATCACTAAGCTAATGTGTAGCAGTGTGCAATCACAGACTTTGAGGGAGATCAGAGACTATTACTGCTGTTTTCCACTAGCCGAACAAGTGCAGTGTGCTATTAGTATTTTAGGTTTGCAGATATCATGACAGATAGTATGCTCAGAGTTCATGTGAATCTTTTATACAGGAATTTGATCATGTTCCCAGTAAAGTCAAATCATAACAAATGTGCTTTATTTTTCCAGTATCAGATACATTTGGCTTGCTTACTTAATATTCTTTGCATCTGACTTGAAAGATCACAGTCTTTCATGCAGACTTGAGTTACTGATAAAAATAAAAAGAGTGAATAACCAGCCAGTCAGTGATTTTTACCCCTGCAGCTCCAGCCAGTCTGGCCCTTAACAGCTTCCCGCCTCCATGGTTTCTTGCAAGCTCGAGACAGCATGGCCCAAGCCCTGGATCTTATCGGGTAGTAGGGGGAGTGAGGGTAGACAGACAGGAAATAGCCTGGACTGCAGAAAAGCTGCAATGGCTTCTCTGTGTAAACAAGGAACTGACTCAGCACTGCAGATAAGCAAACTGTGGATTCCTGTATAGATACCTTCAGAGGTGCTCTAGGCCGAAAAAAGGTGAAACATTAGGAAAGAAAGAAAACTGTGCTTTTGTTAGTGCATAATGTACATACCACATACCTCTGTAGTAGTACCATATCCTTTACATTCACAGCAGTCTTTAAGAAAGCTATAATTTCTTCCCATCTTTCCTTTTCTTTAAAACATAACAGCATTCCTGCGCATTGATTCAGAACTATATATAACAATGTGAGTGCATATGCATATTTATTTGTTTATATTTTTATAAATTACTCAGCCTGGAAGATTTGAAGTGTGGTGTTATCATGAATGATAATGAATTCAAGTTGCTTTCAGTATTACCATACTTTTTTTAGAGACAGTATAATAGCTCATAATTTAACATATTTAGGTAAATGCAGGTATACAGCTTAAGAAATAGTTATGAAACTAAGGGAAAGCATGGGTAAATGTTTTGCTTAATTAGAAAAGTCTGAGTTCTGTTTGAAGGAATTTTAATTAGACCACATATGTATGCCTGCGGAGTACTTCCTACAGCATGGGCATATTAGCCTTGAAGGCATAAATGGCAGAAGGCATTGCCTTCACTTTGGAAATGCTGAGGAGAGAATTCAGATATTATTTATATGATCAGTCTATGTTAATTAAGTGAATTTGCTAGACTCAGAAGGGCAGTTTTTGTACATTTCTCAGGAGACTAGAAACTTCAGGCTGATGAACATAAAGGAAATGTCCGAATCCAAAATATACTCGGGCATTTAGTGCTAAGGTTTGAGCCTTGGAGTAATAAATTAACTGCTTCCTGTAGTCAAAGGTACAGGGTTCGATTCCATCCCCTTCCATTTGCATACACTGTGTGACTCTTAGGAAGTCACTTAACTAGTAAGTGGTCCTGGGTTGCACCTGAAGATGGAACACTTGTGTCCACTGGGCTTATTTATAGGTTCATAGGTATATATTGGGGCTTACAACCACAAGGGCTTTTATAAGTCTAGCCACACAACCCAACCTATTTGTGTCTCCATGCAACATGGGCATTTGCAGGTTGCTAAAGGTTTTTTTTATGTGTGTGTGTGTGTGTGTGTGTGTGTGTGTGTGTGTGTGTGTGTGTGTGTGTGTGTGTGTGTATGTGTGTGTGTGTTTGTGTGTGTGTGTTTGGAGGGTTACCTTAAATAGGGAGAATTTATGTTGGCCTCTGTCTATCAGAGATATGGGTGCCAGACCAGGGGTCCTTCCATCCAATGGTCAAGGTTACGCTTGAATAGGGTTAGGGAAGGACTCTACTTCACATGTATGGGGATCCTCTGAGACACATATCTCTCTTACAGCATGATCTGTTTATGACACAAGCAAAGTTTTAATCCTTGGATCTAGTGTTTTTGATGCTATTCACTTTGCAGATGGGTAAAAGGTCCATCAGGAGTAGCCTAGATCTGAAGAATCCTTATACACCAGGTATAGATTGCCTGTCAGTAAGGGGACTGATATAAAAATAAAAAAAAAAGTAAACTTGGTCTGTGCTGACCATTTGTTGCCTTTAAGACAACTCTACAATGATTTGGGAACCAGTGCAATTACTGAAGTACAGGTTTAATATGCTGCAGTCAAAACTTTTTCATTAGGAGTCTACCTATGGCAAAATATATGCTCTAAAATCAGCAGAGGTTGTTAGCTGTTGCAGCAGTCTACCCTGGCCATAACAAAGGCACTGGAATTATGGATGAATAGATGGTTAGTCACAAACACACCCCTTCTTTATCACCAGTGCTCCTCATGGATAGGGGAAACATGTAAGTACCTAACATATATTTATGAAGCCCATCTTTGGAGATTCATAATTGCATGGCCTTTCTATTAACATTCATATTGCAAAATATAAGGGCTAATAATTACCTTGGGACTGTAGGGTTAGGCTCCTTAGGATCCTCACAAATCAATAGCTTAGTAAGTACATATGTACTTATGTCACATTGCTGAAGGAACTTTCATTGTGTGACAGCTCCGTAAACTTAACTTGCTACAAATCACTTTCAATGAACTACAGAACATTTTTATTTTACAGGGGCAAGACCCCTCCTGTACTCTGTCCTGATGTAACTGGAAAAAGATATAAACCTTTTCTGGCAGCAGAGGAAAACTGTAGATCAGATGTTAGGCTGCCATCCAGAATAGGGACTGCCATCCAGAATAAGTCCAGAACTGTTGAATTTGGTGAGAAGCAGCACAGAAGTACTATTTATTTATTTGGCATTTGTTTACTAGGAAGGTACGACTGGGTCAGGAAGAACCCATTTTCAGTGGAAGCCCTGGACAAAAAGCTCCATTTACAAAAGGACATGTACAAACTTTATACAAATAAGCACAAAAATTGCATGAATTGCATACAGACATGTGCAAACATTGTGCAAATAACATAAAATTTACACGAGTTACAAGTAATACATATATGTAGAAATATAAGCTTTATACAGATATCAACAAATTATTTGAGTTACAAGTAAGAAGGTGCTTTGCTATAAGATAGATGTTAACTATATAAGTAATTGATAAAGGTGAGAAAGTGAAAGATACAGAATGAATGACGTGCAAAGGGGAGAGAGAGCGAAGTACTACAAACCAAAGTCAAAACTTTCCTCAACTACTATGGCTTGTCTTTCTAATGAACATTACTTTTTTATTAGTAATGGTCAGTGCACACTAGTACCTAATAAAACTGAGCAGTACCTCATCATCTTCATTGCAAGCATTGTTAATATATTCAAATTAATGAAACTGGATCTGGCTACACATGACTTCCTTTTTTAATTCACTCATTCAGCTATTGTGGTGGTAATACCCTCGGGTGATCTATTAAAGAGGTAGTTCCAACTTTCAGGGGAGAACATTTTAAAGAGGATTATAAGTGGGCTGCCAATACAAAGATCATGAGGCCAAAGGCACCATCTTACAGTAGCTGAGATAGGTTTCTGATGGCATATATTTATGAATCTTCATCATGACCATGTGATGATGTTGACATGTATGCATTGATTCCATATGTTTCAGCATTAAGATACCTTTTGATGTCCCATTGTTGACTGGTCTGCAAGTACTATTGCCTAAGTATCCACCTGGAGTTTATACTGCAGTACTAGTCACTGTCTAGCCCTAACAGAGGAGAGCTGACTTTTGGCCACTTAGTGCTGTTCCCCACTACACCTTACTGACCAGGCTACTAGCTGTATGCTAATGAGATTATTCTTTACAGTTTTTACTGACAGATAATAATTACCTTCTCTTTTCAATGGTACATCTCTGTTCTATGTGATGATGAATTCAAATCAAAAATAATGAAACACTTTTAAGAAGGTGAGACATGGCTCAGAATGAGCATCCTCCACCTTTCTAACTCTTTCTTAAATATTTAAATTTATCACTTTAGTTAATGAAACAACCTGTGATCTCAAAACTGGTCTAATCAGTATTTCTTTCAAAGTATCAAGGTACCAAGGAAGTTTTCATTTCTTTGAAAACATTAATGAACATCAACAGTAATTCTACAATATGACTTAGAAAGGATGACAAATGTTATATATATATATATATATATATATATATATATATATATATATATATATATATATATATATATATATATATATCCTGCCAGTGCTTGCTGCTTGTAGGCTTATTGGCATGCAGAGTATATATATATATATATATATATATATATATATATATATATATATATATATATACACACACACACACACACACACACACACACAACACACACACACACACACACACACACACACACACACACACACACACACACACACACACACACACACACACACACACACACACATATATATATATATATATATATATATATATATATATATATATATACTTCCTGTACTTGAATGCCACTAAGCCTACATAGCCTGCTGCCTGCTTAACTGCATTCAAAATTTTACCTCCCCTTCTTAACTTCACAAACACCTCTTCATCTGTGCCATTCTCTTTTGTACTTATGACTTTTCTGACAACTCTTCTTTCTAGCCCTCCCCATCTGACACCTTTGTTCTTCCTAGCGAGAACTGGAGTGAGAGCTCTTTGACCCATAATTTTCTCTTATCAAGATGTCAAGCCTATTCCTTCCCTTATTCAGTCAGAGGAAAGGGTGTCGACTAACATTTTCTTTCCTATGAATCCTGCTCCCAATTGTCTGGCCTAATGTCATCCTTATGGCAGCCAGTGGCTGTCTTATTCTGTGGTTCAGAAGGGAACGTACCTCCTCATGAGGGTTGGGAGGGTGGGGCAGTTAGCTTAGTACTAATCTATGAACCTATGAACCTATGACTGTATCTCTAGTCAAAACACATACTAGCCACTTCGACCCTAAAGGTAGCATCCTCTTGCATTAACACTAACTTGTTTACTGGGGTCAGTAATTTGACAGGTCAGGCTATATCCCTCCCCCCAGGATTGGAAAGCTGGCATTGGCCACTCACTTCCATCCTCACTATGCAGTCTTTCTAGCTTCTGGAGCCTCTAACTAAACCTGAGTCATCTGAAGTGCAGACATGGCTTTACCTCTCTGTGCCTGAGGGCCAATATTGTCCCATACCTTTTTGAATGCCTCTTTAGATTTCTTTTACCATGCACTTGTTTATTCCAGATGTCTACAGCCCTCTCTGTGAAGAAGTGTTTTCACAGATGAAAGTTTTTGCTGGTGTCTGTAATGTGGTGCCTATGCCTGCAATCCCTATTCTGCCCTCCCTGTTCATGTCATCCTTTTCACATCTCCCCAGCGTGATATTCTGTACTCATATCATGTCTCTCTTAGCTCTTATGGCATCAAATGTGAATATTGGTTTAGCTTCTCTAGTCTCTAGTTATATCCTTTCATGTGAATATGACGTATTATTGAAAGTTAACCACAAAAGAAGGTTCACATCATCCAGGCACAGACAAGGGTCATGTAGAAAACACTGCAGAAATACTGCAAGGGAAAATGAACTACTTTATTTAAAAATGTTGAGTGCTTTAATCCCAGAAACTCAGGACTTCATCAAAACAGTCAATAAAACACAAAATTACTAATTTAAACCCATATCCTAATCATTACTAAAACATGATTGGCCAGGTAATTAATCAATCAATTAAACCATTTAAACAAGGTTTTAAAAGTTTTTTCCCAACCACAATTTACTTCCCTTGAAAAATCTTGTCATTACAGAAGGACAAAATGCAAAGTTTTGGTGCGTACAAATACATCTTGAAATTTTAGTATACTATAACCAAATAATGTTGTTGTGTCTTTCGGCTTTTCCCGGTTAGGGGTCACCACAGTGGAACTCCAGTCCGCTTAATGATTGGCAGTTGATTTTTACGTGCCGAGTTACCAAGCCTGACGCACAACCTTCAACGAAGGTACGTCCATTCACGCATGTCTCCACACAGAAGACACTCTGAGAGTCGAACTGGACAGCGTCTTACTGTGAGGCGACAACGCTACCGCAGCACCACCACCACAGTTAACTATAACCAAATAATATGAAATAAAATATAATGTAGTATAAATACAATGAAAATATTAAAAATGTAATACATTCGTGTAGCCTTAAACTAGTCAATGTATTTGTAGCCAAGAAAATAAATTCATAACTTTGCTGCTCTTATTTTTAACACAGGAATAATAGAAGTTTTTGCTCATTCAATCCAGGGAATGTGGTAGCGTCTAATTGTATTTGCCACACTAATTCCCTGTATTCAGTCCAGTTCTCCCAATGACCACTTCTAGCAACCTGATTAACAATTTGCAAAATTCCAAAAACAAAGTATGTGAAACCTTGGCATACCAGTGAGCATTTGTAAAGAGCATTATTGGTGTTCCATTTTCTAATAACATATAAGTACTCGTATATTCTTTTAACTAATTTTCTGTCCATTTTACCCATGTAGCATGCCTGACATTGCTTATACAGCGCTAAATATACCAATCCATTGGTTTTGAAACTTCCCCTTACAAAAGTAACTTTAGTGTTGCAATAATTTTTCAAAACTACACTTTCCTGACTTATGATGTAAGAACAAAAACTACATCTCCCACATTTCATTGTACCTAAGTGTGGCTCCACCCTGTCACTCTCCAGTATTTTTTTAATGTTATTGCCTACTTTGTAAACAAAGTGGGGTCTTTGTCAGCTGTTCGAAAGACATCATCTGTTTTCAATATAGGCCTGTTCTTAGTAATAATGTCTTTTATAAACAAACATGTTTAAACAATGTCTCTATAAGAGACTGCTTCAAACATTGATTAAAACCTAAGATTGCCTTATAAACATAGCTCTCAACCTTCCATCTCCAAAATGAGGAACATTTCATCTTATAATGTGGGAAAAAATGGGAAAACGTGGAATACTACTAACAGCTTACTAACAACTTCACCTAGGAAGCTCATAGGATGGTAAAAATGTGCTATTTTTACTTGTAAAAAGTTATTTTGATAAATTAATATGATTTGGTTCTCTTTATCATATATATCAGTTAGAAAAATTCCTAACACTGAATTTGTGACAGATGCTTTCAGTATGGCACTTCAAGGAACATGAACTTTTTAAGATCCCAAATGAGGAATGTTCCTCATAATGAGGTACACTTGAGAGGTATGCTTATAAAATGTAAACTAAGTCACATGAGTCCAGCCAAAAAAGACTTTCCCTTAAAGGCATAGTTCATGTGACTTAATATCCTGCCTAAAAACAAGATCAGCTTATTAAGATATTAAACTAAATCATAAAATTTCAAGCACAGAGTGTAGGCTAACAGCTTTGTAACATTGTGGATATTCATTACATTTCAAACAATGTTTCAAATAAAAAGTCTGTATGAGCATTTAAAAATACATATGAAGTTTTAATGTTGTACTTAAATGAAACTGTTAAATGCAAGATGGATGCAGAATAAATAAGTTAGACCCACAAACAATATGTGTATAAAAATTGCTTCTAAAATTAATTGTATATATCTACCCTTCTAGGTAAATATATACAACTTTTTAGAGCAATAAATCTGGACAGTCACAAGTAATGGGGGTACAAAGGCCCAAAAATATCTACACTTTTTAAATATTGTTCTTACAAACTTAGAAAGTTGATAGAATAACAGGTTTTGCATTACAATGAATATTCTGAAGGATATGAAGTATGACGCCCAAATGTCTGCCATTATTTTCTAACTTCAGTCCTCAATGATTTGCCAGAAAAACACAATTTTATGAGAAACAAACCAAAAATATGAGTAAAACATATGGACATTCTGCAAAAATCTGGACAGTTGAGACATATGTCGACAATTCTTCACAGCACAGGAAGGTCACAAAGCTGAGGAATTTCTGCCATGGAACAGCTGCTTCAGGCCATTGCTAGTGCCTCTGAAGGGATGGTATTAGTAACCAAATCCATCAACTAGTCTAGGTCCACACTGCCCTTAAAGCCTGTTAGCAGGGATAATGATCCTGAGGCATGTCTTATAAACCTTTGATAAGACTGGCAGTCATGAAAGATGTGACATTTCTACATGGGAACAAGTCTTGGTAGCCCATCTCATGTATGAACCATCTGTGCATACATAGATAGTCCCAATACACATTTTATAGACTTTGTAAGGTGAGGAAAAGTTTATTTGCTAGGGCTGGTGTTAATTCAGTAACCCAAGTCCACAAGTTCCATGAGTGGTCCTATTCCAGATCTAAAATGGTAAGAGCTCAGAACTTTGAGTTAAAGAAAATATCAATGTTTTGGTTAGATCCTAAGAAGCTAAGTAAGAAAGAATCCATACTTGGAGTTTTGATGATAAGTAGAGTTAAAAGGGTATTACTAGTCACACTCTAATGTTGGATATGTCAAGCCAACCCCAAAATGTGGATAGTTTTGTAACAATGGAATAGAGAGTACTGTGTTATGAAACACAACTAATACATTGACTGACAAAGTTGGAGTAAAAAAAAGGGGATCATATCACCCATCTTATGTTTCAAATCTAGGATTTAGGGATACATTGAAAATTACTGTGAGAAGGGAAAGGTTGAAATCCCTCTTTGGGTAACCAAGGATGTTGAGCGATGAAGCTATGACAAGAGATCAAGTGACTCCTGAGCTTCTGGTAACTATAATCTGCTATTGTGCTGCGGTGAAACTAATGAAGTGTGCAATAAAAGTGGATGGGCTGGAACTCTAGGGTCTCTTAGACTCTGGCAGCATAATCACTTTGGTAAAAGTGCAGTATCTGTGAAAGAAAAAGGTCCACTCTCTCAGGTCTATAGAGGTAGTGTGTACATGGGGAAGGATTGTCCTACACAGGGACTGTGCAAAACTTTCTCACTCATAACATGACATTAATGAATATCTTCCATTCTTCACAGACCTGTGGAAAGTATGGGAGGGGGACCTCTATGGGTCCTGGTACTACCACTACTACAGAGGAAGATGGGAGATACCACAGAGCACTGCAAGATACACACAACCAGACCACCCCAGATTAAAACCTTAAAAGAGGATATATACAACTCACAGTTATAGTAGGAGGCCCCAGGAACATGAAAGGTGGATAAACATATCCAAAGTAGGAGAGAACCCCTGTAAAGGAAGGAGGAGACAGAAGACAGGTAGTAAGTAAAGTTCCATGCACCTATGATGGAAGAAATTGTGCAAGAAGAGTCTAAAGAGAAAGGGTAAGTCAAAGTACTTGAGATGAGGATAAAATCAACAATAGACTTGGAATAAGACTAACTCATGTACAGCTGGAAAGATAACCATCTGAAAAAACAACCAAAAAGAATTTTTGCAGAACTGGATTGAGCTATCCTTTCTCTAAGAGGAGTTGGATACAGAAACTCCAAAGTTTGTTTTATTGGGAGAAGATGGTGAGTACAACTAATAAAGGAATCCAGTCTGTTTCAGCTCCCAGTAAGTTACCTGAACTTTAAGAGGGCCTGCTAGGAGGATGAGACCATAGTTTGGGCTTCACAAACCATAGCTAGGGTAATGGAGAAGATCTCCCCAGTGAAGCCATTACTGTTGTACCCATGCTTGGACATTCAAAATTATCTACTCTAGAGGTTACTATAGGAAAAGGAAGAAATTGCATGATAATTGCTGGCACTCAAACTTTTCAGGTGAACAGTCACGAAAATGACCCACAACCATGTTTTAGAAGGTCACTTATGCATCAACACATATACTTACCATAACAATAGGTGTTTGAATGCTCACTACTGCTGTAGCCACACTCTCCATCCACCCCCTTGTTTTTGGTGTGTTTTTTAGGCCAAGGTGTGAACATTTTTTTGTTTCTAGCAATGTCCTGTCAGGGCGAAGCCTCCCTCTCTCATTTGGTATGAAAGTTCTGAGGTGCTTGGTGCCCAAATGTTTCTTTATGTCAGTTCAGCTTGAACTGACTACTGGTTTGGGTGCATTGAATGTACCCTGAAGCTTTGGAAGCTGGCCAGCTGTTATATCCTATAACCCATTTAGCTAAGGCTACTGCAGCATTGAATATTCAAACATTTACTGTTATGGTAAGTTAACTAACACTACTGCACTTTTTGGTGAACCACCCATCATCAAATAAACTTTGGAGCCAAATGAGGTGTAAGCTAAACTTTGAAGTTACCTGCACTCACCAGGAAGACTTAAATCCAGGTGAAAGAGGAACAGTCCTTTCAAAACTGGCATTGAGAGGCCATATTTACCTGAACTGGGATTTCTTCTTCCTAAATGGCATTGACCAAATACTTGAGTGAATAAATACTGATCTGAAAATAAATACAAGCTTTTCTTTTTTCCAGTCAGTACAGTATTATTTGTGGTATGAAAAGGGATTTATATGTGGAGCAGAAAACTAAAGGTATTGAAAAAAACATATGACAGTTTTGCTGAAGTTCATTATAAAGGGTTCATATAAGAACTGCTTAATTTAAGTGGAGTTATTAGTGAGTGCTTATTTGCTTGACAGAAAGTGAAGGCTTTCTATTTGCCATCCTTTATGGCAATTTTCAGTATGGAAGGACCTCATATTTTGGGAAAGAAGGTACTGAATCTGTTTGTGAGAACTTTTATAACATTTTTATGCCTAGTGTATATTTATTGGTGCTCTTATGGATCTCTTAAGTTTGGAATAGAAGCAAAAGTCTTTACTTTGCATTTTTTTTATTTGCCATTCAGCTGTTACTTTCATTTTGATAAAACTTAGAGCAACTTTTAAAATTAAATAAGATTGTGCACATTTTCTGGGGGAAATGACTTAGAATAATGTAATGCTGCATAAAAGGAATTTTTTTTTATTTAAATCAAAGGAAGCACAAGTAAGAAGGGAGTGACTGAATTTGAATTCCACTTTATTTTGTGACTCTTGTGTAATGTCATATGAGTGCTGTTTTTTCAATGCACACTTTAAATGTTTGCAATAGTAATCAAAGTATAATGGCATGGAATTAATTACTTAAGGTAAGAAAATATAATTTGAACAATTTGTTCAAATTATAGAGATACAAGTTCATGTACAAAGTTATGCAGAGTGAGAAGAAAGTGGACAAACTGCAGTAATAGAACATCTTTACTAATATGAAACATTTAAATGTGAAAATTTTGCTCAAAGAGATTCTGATACTTGAAAATCTGAATTATACAGCATCTTTGCTTGTGAAACCAGAAGTGTGGTAGGGATTTGTGCAAATCTGAATCAGTGTGAAAGTCTTAACTGTGCAGGTTAATAGCATATACCTTAACAATTGTTGAAGTGATATACCATCTGATGAACAGTTAAGGTAATATAGAACACGGAGACAAAGGAAATTTATGAATGACAGGGGGGATTTATGAGCATTATGATCCATAGAGTAGGGCTGGTAAGCAGTGGAACTGTATTACCAATGCCTTGCGTAATTCATAATGATTGTCAATGAATGTGGGAAGGCCTTGTACATAGTCTTAAACCAATATGCAGTCATACTAAGCAGTGCAAATGTCCATCACCCTGAAATGTACACAATTCAAAACACTACACCAGCTGTGTATGAGCAGATCCCAATGCTGGGTTGCAGCCACACCACCCTCACAGGGAGGGAGGTACCCATATCTCTAGTGAGTGCCATTGCACTTTGTGTCTTTAAGATGAAGACCTTAACTATTATGTCAAACCCACAGCTGGTCTGTGGGTGTCATCACAGATCATATCCATGATCATGGCCTGTGTTAGACCATGTCATACTATATTCTTGAACACCCACAGCATTAGCATTGCATACAGATTCAGCCCAGACATGGTCATAGTAGGGTTAGTTGGTGGCATTGATTGCAAAGAGCCATCAGCCATGAAGATGGAGGGCCTGTAGTACCACCTCATTCTCAGCATCTGTGAACTTTGGCTTGTGGGCAGCTGTAGATGGGTCACCCAATACAGCACTTGTTTTCCTTGTTTTTCAGTCATAGCTCTGTTGGGATGGAAAACGCTAAAATCAATAACCTTGTTCTTGCATTGCCAATACAAATCCTTTAATGCTCTTATACTGCTGGGTCACATATTCTGCTGTATTTGTTTCTTACAGTTAGAGAGATGTACCCACAATCTTTAAATGCCAGTCATTAATGTCTACTGACCACATATTCCACACAAAACAAGTGCTGAAGTACAACTAAACAAGAACACATGACCACTACAATAGCACTGTAATAAAAGTTGTGGCTACTGACATGTGCAAAACATGTAACACTAAAATGATAATAAACAATACTCTTGAAAATTATTTCAGAGGTGTGTATTTCATCTACCCTAATGATACTGACATCTATTACATTCAGTACACTGGAAATGTACCAATTAAATATTTATTTGACCAACATATTTAAAATTACTGGCAAACAGGCATAACTTAGAGGGGGCATGGTAAAGACATGCATCTCAACTTCTCAGCACAAGATATCTGGACAGGGATAAAAATAATGGGGTTACAAATGTCCAAACATAGGGACAGATTTTAAATATTGCTCTTATAAACTTAAAAACTTGTTAGAATAACATATTCTGTATTAGTATGCATTTTCTGAAGGATATGAAAGCAAATATCTGCCATTGATTACTGACTTTCATCCTCTGTGATTTGCCAGAAAACCACACATGTTATGAGGAGCAGACCAAATGCATGAGGTAAAAACCTGGACATTCTGCAAAAGACTAGGCAGTGGATAGGTATGGATAAAGAGCAGTCAAAAGCTACTGTTGTTTAAAGGAACGGATTTGTAAGAAGAAGCACTTACTTTATATAAGCATATATCTACAGCCAGAAGGTTCAGTCTCAGCAGGAGTCAGATCATTATCCACTGTTTTCTTCTGTACTGTGATGAGAATCTTTGCTTCTTGCTGTGCTTATACTGTGTAGAATCATCCTTCTGGGCTTGATGATTATGCTAATTGGGGGTCTTCTCATTATTGCTTCTGAATCACTCAGTATGCATGATGAGCAAACCTCATAAACATTGTGGAGACATCTAAACAATGATGTGCACACACCTGAACACGTGGGCAGCACCTCACAGGAGTCACCAGTACATTATTTTGGACTCGAGTCAACTATCTTTACATATTATACCCTCTTTATATAGAGCATGTGTTCTCAACAGCATACACAGGGTCAGAGGACTGCCATGTTTCACACCTTAAAGTACTATTGGAACAATAATAATAATAATAATAATACTAATACAGTACCTATATTTTCTGAGTTTGACATCCATCATACAAAAGAGATGGCTATCAATGCCCATCACCGTGCAGAAGATAGGATATGAAAGAACTACTTCTGGCACCAATTGTCTGCCGTTTCCTCCAGAGATTCTTAAAGGTAAGATTTCATGGTTGGAGAAGATGGAGATAGTGTTCCTTTCAGGGTACAGAGGTGGTGTGAGGAGGAGTCTAAGATTTCTCTGGATATCCTCCATAAGTCGTACAGTGGAGGCTCCTGCAGGAGGGCTATAACAGGCCATAGTAAAAGACTGAAGCCTGGAATACTTTGAGCAAGATTGTCACCTGTGCTACTGGCATCCCATGCACAAGGGAACAGTAGCATCACCATTATAGTGACATGAGGCACTGCAGTCCTGATTTCTTTCACTAATGGCATAAAGAACTTAAGGTGCAGTCATCTACTGTTTACTGTAAGTATAACTTATCTTAGCTAGCCCAATAGCCTGCCCCTGTGCAACATCCACAAATTTAACATTATGCCTTTATTATGGCTCTCGTCCTTGAAGACATCGAAAGGAATAGGCAGGTGCAGAGTTGCAGACTTGAGCACCTAGAAGAGTGCTGGGGTGAGTATACATGTTATCATTAACCTATCTGGCTTTTAACAGCAACAGAAGCAGACATTAACAATAACATATAACTTTCATACACCAGTTCCCCATCTGTCAGTAGTGGCATTGCTTGTGCAGTGCAAGAAGTATGCTTCTGCATGCCTCCTCCTGTATAGGTGAATGAGAGGCACTTTGTGCTAACTCTCTTTGCTCTCATATTATGAGGTTGCCTGTGGGTTCAAGTCCACCCACCTGGCCCACAGTTATTCTTATGAAAACCATTTCATGTTTGTCTGCCTAGTGGTATCACTGCAAAATTACTTGGCCCATATAGGTAAGATCATCATTGTTAGTTTACTGGATATTTCTCAATATGCAACAGCATTTGCTGCCCTTTGCCTACTAATTGTGATTGAAATGTGTATGTCTGAGCAGCATGTTTACTTTGTATATGTACAGTATTTTCAGACATCAAAATGCATCTCTGGCTACAGGCACTTGGTATGGCTAAATAGCTACTGACAATAATCTTTTATCTGTCAAACTAAATGTGAGGATGTATTTTCTTTTAGACTGCTCCTTTATATCTCTCTCTCTCTCTCTCTCTCTATATATATATATATATATATATATGGGTCTACTTCAAAATCCCATAATTTCAGAATCCGAAGACGAAAATTCTGAGAAGAGAATCATGATGTTGGATTCCCACATCAGCCACATAAACACCATACTCTATTGACTCATTGAGTCACATCCCTGCCAAGCACTGACTCCACCATCTGAACTAGGAGTGAGTGATGACAGCATACAGGTTGACAAGTAATCTCCCACTAGATTAGAGCTGGCAGTGATTGCATATACAAAAACCCTGTCCCATTCCCCAACCTGATGTTTTCCTCTTTTTTGTGTAGATGCCCACCAGTGTTGGTGGTACAATCTTGCTCTCACCATTGTTGTCCTTCTGTTTGTTTGATGAGACCATTAATATTGTGTTCCTCCACCTTCATTGTGTTACTCCATGCCCTGTCAGTCATGTCTGTCTTTCCCTATAACCTAACCTACCTCTGTAACCTTGCTCTCACTTGCCTTACTTCCCTCCCCACTTTTCTCTTCTGTTAAAAAATGGGCATCTAATTCCTTATTTGCTCACCATATGTTATATCCTCTGCTTGCTTACCCTTTTCATCTCTTTCCTATACTCCCATTTCCAACCATCAATCTGGTCCAAAAATAAAACAAACCACACACATGCCCAAAAATGACTTCTAAAAAACATAACTTTTTTGTTGTCATATGGTGCATGATAGGTCACAGAGAGCACCACTGATGCCCATGTATAATGTATAACACACAAGATATGTTGCTGGTCCTTGTGTAACAACAATGAAGTCCAATTGAAATTAGGTCCTAATAATATTGGCTTCAGCTGCCATTGGTCATGCAAATGAGCTGAGGCTGTTGCTCAAAAGTTGTTTAATATGAAATAGTCTGACTGCTTCTGTTGCTTCCTGAAGTATTTTGCACATCATCAGTGCACAGAGTGGAGTGGTCAAATCCCCTCAGGATTATAGTTTTTTTTTCTGCTTCTATTCTGTGAATATATACTTCCAGGACAATGTTAGTATGTCTGTTTCTGTGGCTCAGCTTGTTCATGAAGTGAGTTGTAGATCTCAAATGCAAAGACTGAGAATTCAGTACCTCTCAGTGTTTGATTGTGTTTATAACTTGTCAGCTTCCAGTTCGCAGATGTGCAATATTCCCCTAATATGTGTTTCCCTGACAACTTCAACATGACCCCTGCTGTGGTTCCCCTTGTATATGCAGGGCTTGGTAGAATATTATTGCAGACAGTAATGGGCTAATCCCTTAAGCCCTGTCTTATGCTTCTATTCTGCAAATGTGTAACATTTCCCTGATATGTGTTTCCCTGGCAGTTTTAAAGTTATTCCTGCTGTAGTTCACCATGTTAATGTAGCGTTTGATAGAATATCAATGTAGACAGTAATGGACTGACATTCTTGAGGCTTGTCTTCTACTTCCAGTCTACATATGGGTATAGAATTACCATGATATGTTCTTCCCTGTTAGATTAAAAATATTCCTGCTGTAGTTCATCTTGTTAATGCATTGTTTAGTATTCTATCAATGTAGACAGTAATGTGTCTCCCTGAAAGTTTTAAAATTATTCCTGCTGTAGTTCACTTTGTTAATGTAGTGTTTGTTAGGATACCAATGTAGACAGTAATGGACTGAAATTCTTGAGGCCCGTCTTTTACTTCCAGTCTACAGATGGTAGCGTTCCCCTGAGAGCTTCAGAGTGCCTCCTACTTTGGCTCACCTTGTAAATCCAGTGTTTAGTAGAATATCAGTGCTGACAGTAATGGTTTAAAACCCTATGAGTGTTTAATTTTTTTCATAGTGTGTCTTATAGTACAGTTACACTGATAACACTCTGATAATAGCAGGGATGCAGTCAATGTGCATCATGTTACTTTACTGTGTCCCATATATCCTGCCTGAGTTTCACATATTCTAAATTCATGTATTTGAGGTTAATATCTGTGTGTCTTCTCCATTGTGTTTTGCATCCCTTATTTGGTCAGCAGCTCCCTTTGTCATTTTTTGTCAGTTTCTCTTTGTTTTCGTTGCCCTTCTACCTCCTCTACACTCTACTCTTAGCTATCCTATCTTTACATTTTCCATAAGCCATTACTCTTATCTTATGCCTTAAGTTACAACAATAGATTAGCACATTAGTGTTACCATTTGTGCACGTGGTTTTGTGACAACTAAACTGGATGCTCATGTGTGGTCATTGTTTACAACAAGGTCTTGCACTTTACTCTGGTCATGGGTTGGTCTAATACAATCTTCCTGCAGGTCCCTACTGTAACTGTGGAAAGAAGGTGCTCACTATGCACATGGACTAAGTTGCATGCATTGTTAATGAGCCTCAGGGCTCATTGCACATGCATTGGCTTGGCTGCAATTGTGGATGCAGGATTTCTAAATCCCTCAGCTAAGTATGTCCTGTATCCCTTCAAATGAATTAGACACAGCTCTCTGGAACACTTCAAGAAACAATAAAATTCAAAATCACAACTTCAAGAAAATCTGTATCTACCAAAAGGTGTACTGAATATGCAAAATTTCAAACTAGGTTCATCTAGCTTAACTTGCCGGAACCCTTGGTCAGTACCAAGTACAGAAACATATTTACCATTAAGCATTCTTGTTACTTCTTGTTCTATTGTTCACAATGGATAGCGTTTCCTTTTAATACACTTATTTAGGTCTTGAGGATGTATAAATATCCTTAACTTGTATTGTTTACCCACTGTCACCATGCTGTTTTCTCATTCAGTTGTCTGATTCGGTTTCACTGTGTCTCTTCAATGCATTTTAATTTTTGCTCATTTCTAGCAATGAATAGAACAGAAACTCTTCCTTGAAGATAATTTACAGACATTTCTCTTATGGAAATTTTTATATGACATTTTCCTTTCAGACAAACCAAGCCTTCAAACTAATCAGAATATTTATTTGAAAACTGTCATTGGTACCCTGGAGCAAATCTTCATTTTTCTGTGCCTAATGTTTCTGTAGCTGTAGTGAAATATTAATCATAGAAACTATCACTCTCCTACTTTGGACACAATAGAAGAGTCTTTGTGGCTTCTGTTTATTTTATACAAGCACATCATGGTAGAAGTTAACTGACTTTAACTTAAGTACTGTAACTTAAATACAAATTAACTGCTGGAATCATACATGTTTACTCTCTGGCTGCACTCTCAAAATGGAACTAGTAATGGCATGTGCTTGCTATTTATATATGCATGTTGCATCTCTGAGATGTTTCTCAAAGGTGTAGTACACAGCACATGCACTCTGATCTACATCCTCTCTCTTGAAAAATAAAACATGCAATGGTATGAATCTGTCTGGCATGCCGATATCACCGACAGTTTTTTTCTCATGCATTAGGGGTCTATATTATATTTTCGAAAGCCGACAATATCGAAGCTGATATTGTCGACACGAGAATAGCGAAAGCGCACATCGAATGTGTAAACGGAAATCTTCGTAAGGGGAGATTTCCATTTACTGCAATGTAATGCGGTCTCGGAGTTGGTATATTTAAGTAGTGGGGGGTGTGGTTAAACCCATTAGGGTACTTTTTTCTGTTTTTTTTTTTTTATAAGTTCGATGTTTGAAGACATTGACCATATGGTGTTCAATGTTTTCAACCATTGATTTTATAATATAGACCCATGCATTAGTACAGAATAAAATACATATATACGTAATTAAGCTAAAGTTGCTGTGTATTTCACACTGGACCTAGATATTTGCCATTACGTGTGATGTAAAATTGGGAATTGGACTTAGCAACTGGAACTGCCTCAGCACAATGTTTAAGTCTGGAATTATCTGGAACACCTTCAGGAACAGATTCAGAGGTAGGAACACACTCTGGAACAGAAACAATGTTTGGCTCCCTCTGAGATTTAGAGTCTGTGTCACTAGAACAATGTTGTGATAATGGTTCTGGTGCAGGAAGTAGATGTCTCAATTTCTCTTGTACTCCATACCCTTGGATTCTACAATGTAGGATCTCAGCTCTGCACAAATTCTGGTACCCTGACGAATCCAGTAAAAAAACCTTTCACTGCTTGTATTCTCAATGTCTCTCCTTCTCTCAATGGACAAAGAAATCTGCTTGATTTATCATAATTGGACTTTTGGATGGAACACTTCTTGAATAGTTGAGCCTTTTTGGTTCTGTTGTTCTTGACATTTGGTTTCAATAAACTGGAGCTAATAGGTAACATAGTTCTTGATTGCCTTGAAAGAAGTCTTTGAGCAGGTCAGCCAAGAATATCATCACGGGGTATGTTTCTGAGATTAAGTAAGTTCAAAAAGACATCAATATTGTCAGGCTTTGACCTTTCAAGTAGTTGCTTTGCACTCTGCACTGCATGTTCAGCTAGACCATTTGACTGGATATTCTGGACTACTAGTAATGTACAAAGTCCTATTCTCTTGCAAATTTCTGAAACAACTGAATACTAAATTGAGTACCATTGCCAGAAATAACTTTGTGTGGACTACCATGGACTGAGAAATGATGTTTCAACTTAGTAATAACAGCAGTAGATGTTAAGTTAGGTAATAAGTCAATCTCAAACCAATTTGAATAAGAGTCTACCAATACCAAGTAGTGTTGACTGTTCCACTCGAAAATATCAGTGGCTACTGTCGACCAAGGTAGTTCAGGAACTTGACTTAGCTGAAGTGCTTCTCTTTGTAGATGCTATCTAGTACTATTGCGTACTGAACAAGAAGAATGTACTTTATCAATGTCTTTCAGTAATGAAGGCCAAAACACTAATTCTCCCATTCTTCTCTTAGTGGATGCGGAACCTGGGTGACCACAATGCAAAATCTGGATACATTCTTGTTGTAAGAAAACTGAAACAACTTTAGGACCTTTGAAAATAATGCCATCTTCCATCAACATTTCATCTCTGTAAGGAAAATATGTTTGCACTTCAGGTGATACGCTTGATTGCTTTGACAGCCATCCAACATTAATGTAGTGACTGAGCTTTTGCAAAATTGGATCAATCTTAGTGTGATCTCATAACTCATCAAGCCTAGTGGTAGAAAAATTATGCACTGCCATCACGTCAAAATCAAAGTTCTCTGCATCAAGCTGTTTTGTCATATTTCTGGGTGATTTGGATAAGGTATCAGCCAGATAGAGTAGTTTGCTTTCGTATAGACCATCTTGAAGTTGTACTTTTGTAATTTGAGCATCATTCTTTGCAATCTCACTGGAGATGAATGCATAGGCTTCTTTAGAATAGTAACTAGAGGTTGGTGGTCAGTTTCAATCTGAATAACTCAACCATAAATATAATTATGAAACTTGGAACATGCAAATGCTATTGCCAAAAGTTCTTTCTCAATTTGAGCATACTGCATCTCAGTTTGGGTAAGTGTTCTAGATGCAAAGGCTACTGGTCTACCTTCTTGAGTATGACTGCATCAAGACCAAATTTTGAAGCATCGCAGGAAATAGTGTCTGGTTTATTCACATCATAGTATCTTAACATAGGTGGGGTGGCAATTTTCTATTTAAGGTTGTCAAATGCCTTCTGATGATGTTCTAACCATGACCATGTGATATTTTTGTGCATTAGCTCTCTTAAAGGTCCTGTCAACTCACTCAAGTATGGTATAAACTTGACTAAATAGTTGACCATATAAATAAGAAAAGCAACAAATGGAGCCACTATGGACAAACTTGACCTTCTCCAAAACAAACTGAAGCAGCAACAATGTATATCAAAAATGGAGGTGAGAAGACCACAGCATAAAACTCATTGATTTATTGTAGAACCAATTTCAATGTAGGACAGATGACACCAGTAAGCGCTTTCACATCAAATAGATGCTTCATCAGACTTCATTCACATTGCACATCACTTCCTGTTTAAATACATTCTCTAATCAACATACTAATAGAATAACTACATAATTAAATAATTAATAAATTACCATGTTAAAGACAAACACTTTGTTAAAATGTAAAATGCTAAAATTAAGATAAAATTACTTAAACCTCTTAGCAGCCAACAATGGTTTTATCGAAGCCCTTTCATTGAGTCCAGGTAATTTATCGGCTTGCAGCTTAACTATCCAATATAATTCATTCTGTTCAGTAACATTTTTCTTGTCTCCCAACCTTAAACTGTAACCTATACAGCATATAACCATAAACTGGAATGTGTGCGTTTTATTTAACATTACATGCTTGGCTAACGAACTTCCTTCAATATCCCCATTGCGAATAGCCGAAAGATGCTCTCTAACTCTGTCACGAAGGGATCTATTCGTCATGCCTACATAATATGAATGACAGTCATTACACACTGCCAAATATAATAAATCATTAGTAGCACATGTAGCATTTACTCTGAACTCATATCTAACATTAGTTGTAGGATGTACAAAAACATTATCTGGACTTAGTACCTTACATATATTACACTTTCCACATGATCTTAAATAGCGTTTTGATATTCTCTTCACTACAGATGACTGTTTATTTGAATTACGCAATAATCTCTTTAAGTTCTTTTTATTCTTATACCTAAAACAAGGTTTATCACCCACTATCTCTTTAATTTGTGCATCAGATTTCAGAATGAACCAATTCCGTTTCACAATATCTCTGATCATATCAATATCGAGACAGTATGCATCCATCTTATGTTTATAAAAACATAATCAAGGGGCAAGGAATGCATATATCTAGATTAAACACTAATGATGGAACATTTCTTATGGATTTAGATGCTTTTAGAGATGAATTGGTTGAGTGTAAATATACACTGAAAGAAATTAATTCAAATCTTGAACATGTTAAAAATTTGAGGAATACAGTAGCTAAACCATATATGGTTAATACTATGTCGGAAATTAGAGTTTCATGAAAAAGTAAAAAATGCAATTACAATGCAAATAGAACTTCATTGAGTCTACAGTATTCTAGTAATATTGATATGATCAGAGACATTGTGAAATGGAATTGGTTCATTCTGAAATCTGATTTACAAATTAAAGAGATAGTGGGTGATAAACCTTGTTTTAGGTATAAGAATAAAAAGAACTTAAAGAGACTATTGTGTAATTCAAATAAACAGTCATCTGTAGTGAAGGGAATATCAAAACCCTATTTAAGACCATGTGGAAAGTGTAATATATGTAAGGTACTAAGTCCAGACAATGTTTTTGTACATCCTACAACTAATGTTAGATATGAGTTCAGAGTAAATGCTACATGTGCTATTAATGATTTGATATATTTGGCAGTGTGTAATGACTGTCATTCATATTATGTAGGTATGACGAATAGATCCCTTCGTGACAGAGTTAGAGAGCATCTTTTGGCTATTCGCAATGAGGATATTGAAAGAAGTGCGTTAGCCAAGCACGTAATGTTAAATAAAACACACACATTCCAATTTATGGTTATATGCTGTATAGGTTACAGTTTAAGGTTGGGAGACAAGAAAAATGTTACTGAATAGAATTAATTATATTGGATAGTTAAGCTGCAAGCCGATAAATTACCGGGACTCAATGAAAGGGCTTAGATAAAACCATTGTTGGCTGCTAAGAGGTTTAAGTAATTTTATCTTAATTTTAGCATTTTACATTTTAACAAAGTGTTTGTCTTTAACATGGTAATTGATTAATTATTTTATTATGTAGTTATTCTATTAGTATGTTGATTAGAGAATGTATTTAAACAGGAAGTGATGTGCAATGTGAATGAAGTATGATGAAGCATCTATTTGATGTGAAAGTGCTTACTGGTGTCATCTGTTCTACATTGAAATTGGTTCTACAATGAATTGTTGAATTTTATGCTGTGGTCTTATCTCCATTTTTGATATAAATAGTTGACCATGCCTAGAAAATGTTGTAGAGCTTGCACATTTTCTGGTGCTGACATTTCAAGAATAGCTGGTTGCTTGGTCGGCTCTGGTCTCAAGCCAGTACTGGTAAACAAATGACCTATATACATAACATCTGGTAGCCTGAATTTGCACTACAGAGAATTGAGCTTCAAGATGACTTCAAGTGCCCTATCTAGAATTCTCTTTAGGTTTCTGTCATGCTCTGCTTCACCATTGCCTCCAACCAATAAATCATCTACTATTATGGCACAAAGATAACCCAAAATAATTTTCTCCATTGCATGCTGAAAGACTTCAGTTGCAGAATTTATTCCAAATGGCATCCTTAGGAAGCTGTATCTGCAAAATGGAGTACCAAAAGTGGTTAGAAACGAGGATTTGCGATCAAGCATCACTTACCAAATTGAACCTTTTGCATCCAAAACAGAAAAAACTGTGGCATTCGGTATTAAGGCTGCGACCTCTTTGACTGTGTGCATTGGGTGATATGGTCTTTTCAATGCTTTGTTCAAATGTCTTGGGTCAATACATATTCTGATTTCATCTGAGCCTATTTTGTGAGTTGCTACCATGAGCAACACCCATTCAGTTGGTTCTGTAACTGGACAAATCATACCTTCCTGTATCATTTTATCCAACTGAGCCTTGACTTTGTTCTGCACAACTATCAGAACTCTTCTTGCTGGTCTAGCTACTGGAGTGACTTTGTGTCAAACTTCATGGAATACACAACTGGAAGTTTGGCCAACTTGTCCTCAAAAGACATCAGTATACTCTGAGAAAATGGCTTCAGAAAATTTAGAACTAGGAGATGTACTTATGTGATGAATTTCTTTGGTAAAAGAAAGCAGATTCATTCTCAAGCAATCTTTGAGACCCAGTAAAGACTGTACTGGTCTTCATACCACATAGAATAACAAGTTGTAACAGCTCTTGGCCAAATAACACGAAGCATCACTGAACCTTCGGTTTGAATTTCTTCACCTCCATAAGCAAAAAATTTCACATTAATGGCCACATTGAGTTGCTTATTAGCTTTCACTTTAGAAAATGTGTCTGCTGATATAACATTACACTTTGAGCCAGTGTCTGCTTTAAGCTCTGTGGATTTACCATTGAAGCAGACAGTACAAAACACTTTGCTCTTTGCCAATAAATTCACTGCATCAGCTCTTTCACCAACAACTGATACACCATCCACAATTAATAATAAAGCTGAAATTGAGTTTTGCTGATTTATGCCTGTATTGCACTGAGGAACTGGCCTTAGAACTTGCTGGAAAGCTACGTCTCCTCCCAGGAAACCCCATAGCAATTGTAGCTGACACATGCTTTGTAGGCCTATTTCTGTTTACCACATGTTGCATACTATCTACACTTGCTCTAGAGCCTGCTGAAACCATGCTCTTGTCACTCGCAAGCATACTTGTGTATTTTTCTGTCACCTCATGGATTTGACAAATCTCTATAGCCTTAGCATTAAAACACTGTCACGAAGCAAGATCTTTCTCACAGCAGCACTATTGCTACCACACACGAGTCTGTCCTTTATTAACTCATCTTTTAAATCACCAAACTGACATGTTTTAGCTTTGTTTCTCTGGTCAGTTATATACACTGCAAAAGTTTCTCCTGGTTTCTGACCTCTAGTGTAAAACAAATGCCTTTCCAATGTAATATTTGCCTGAGGGTTACACATTTCTCTGAACTTGCACTTCAAACACTCAGGGTCTTCCCTTGATTCAGCATGTGCAACAATATGATGAGTTTCACCTTCTCCCTCATAGACTGTTGGTGCATACACAAATGAACGCTCTCTTTCTATGGCCTCTGACCCAGCTAGGTTTAACAAAATGAATGCCTTGGTGCATGCATCTTTATCTGAATAAGCTGCTTGTATGAAAATATTGTACTCTTGCTCAGATATTCTCCAATTCTCTGTAATATTCTGATCAAATACAAGTGGTAAGGGCTTCTGAAATCCATCTGCCATATTAACTCATACCAGTGAATGGGTTTTGCAAATAAGCACAACATGCACTCACACACACACACACACACACACACACACACACACACACACACACACACACACACACACACACACACACACACACACAGATATGCCAGAAATGTACGCCAGTACTTGTACTTTGCCCTTATGCTTTGTACTTCTGAAATCATGCTCATGGACTTTTTGAAACAATGCTATTGAGCATACTCTGTGAAATAACTCTCTTGGGCACTGTAACAACTTTTTAATTTATTATATTGCAAGAATCACCTCTTAGTAGTGTAAGAAACATTTCAAATGACTTCATAAAGTAAATGAACTGGGCTAGAGAAGGTCAGAGTCAATAACATTTCGAAGTAATTGCATTTTGCACATAAACTGTACACAGCTCACTGAAATGTCCCCAAAATGGTGGTAGCTTGCTAGGCAACTCTTTACAGTACAAGAAACACTGTAATGGTAGCAGTTTGCAACTAGAGACACCCAGCATAAGAAACTTTTTGAAATGGCTATGCTTTGATTGTAGTTCATGAAACAAATGCACTTTGCAGACAAATAAACTCTTCAGAATACATGCACAGTTAATAAGCACACACTGTAAGCACTTTTTCACACTTTGAGATACTTCGAATAACTTTTTTTATGCCCTTAATACAATACAAAGTCATAGTTCTACCAAGACACAGCACTTTGCCCAAAAACATGCAGTCACCTTGCTTTATTTATGCTTAGTGTGCCCTTTTTGCCCTCATTATATTTGTTTTGCCCATTTAATCTCTTTACATACCCATTGGACTTTTCTTGTGCTTGTTTTACTCTAAACATGCCCAGTCTGCCTTAGACATGCTCGTTTCTGCTTTAAACATGCTTGCTTTGCTTTAAACATGCTCGTTTCTGCTTTAAACATGTTTGTTTCACTGAACATCTTATTTTAAACATTTCCCTTAGTTAATAAACATTTTGTGCCTCTCGCTTGCTTAAGAATTTGATTTGTGCCCTAATGCTCCGTTTTATCCTTTTTTATAGAACAAATATGTTGTACAAATTCTGATTACATTTGATTCTTTTCTGGCTCTTTTTTGTGCTCATTTCTCTTAGTTTACCTTCACTGTTATCTTTGCACCTCATGGTTCCGAATATCAATCTCTTTGATCCTGAATCTAGCACCATGTCGCTCTCCTACTTTGGACACAATAGAAGAGTCTTTGTGGGTTCCATTCATACAGCTTTATTTTATGCAAACACATCATGACAGAAATTAACTGACTTTAACTTAAGTAACTTATATACAAACTAACTGCTGGAATCATACATGCTTACTTTCTGGCTGCACTCTCAAAATGGAACTAGTAATGGCACATGCTTGCTATTTATATATGCATGTTGCATCTCTGAGATGCTTCTTAATTGTATAGTACCCAGCACATGCACTGTAATCTACGGAAACCTTTTTATTTCTTCTGATCATCACACTAGGATTATAATTGTTATTATTATCATCATCATCATCACTTTTATTCTTATTACTACTCAGAACATGCATTTTTGTCCTAAAATCCTGCATCCCAAAATTAGAAACAGCAGGTGACTGATTCTGTACTACACAAGCTGATTTATTGTGCAAGTATTCATACTGGATGTTTCTGTGATGAGATTTACTGCTCTGATCTATCTGAATACTGTTATTACAATCTATTGTTATCAAACAGTTATTATATGTGAATTATCTTAATAATACTAATATCTTTACAAGCAGTGCTCCTTAAAAATATTACTTTAAAAGAGTTTACACTGACACAGTTTGAAACAACACTTTATGTTGTTTTAGATTTGTACATTCAGTCTAACCAGACTCATACCTCTTAGAAAGCTGGACAAAGACAAAAATAATTGCTGACAAAGGTACAAAAATAGGGACCGATTTTAAATATTGCTCCTATAAACTTATATACTTGCTAGAATAACAGGTTTTATATTATTATGTATTTTCTGAAGGATATGAAGTCTGAAACTTAAATAGCTGTCATTATTTATTATTATTTAATGACGTTTATCTTTATTGATTTGCCAGAAAAAGAGAAACTTTATGAGGAACAGACTAAAAACATAAGCCAAAACTTTGGACATTCTGCGAACATCTGGACAGTTGAGAGGTATGACCAGACTTGACCTAAATGCTTTACTTTTGCCCAGAATTGAACAGTTGTCTGTTTGAATTCAGTATATTAAATGTAGATTTAGACCAGATATTGCATTCAGCAACTGTAATTTGTCTTTAATCATCAGCTTCTATGGCCATCTTTTATCTTTCTGATCAATAGCAACTTGAACAGCAGCCACACTATCATTAACTATAACTTTTACTAGATCTAGCACTGTTAAAAGCATACTGTGCTTTGACTTTATATAATTATATAATTCCAGTAAATATCTCAACTTTGTTCTGCCTATTTGAATTTGATGCATTTACAATTTACATTATTTTACCTTTTACAGACTTTTACAAAATAAGCATAACATCCGCAATGCCTATAGAATCTATTAACAGCTTTGAAGTATGCCTCGTCATGTCTATAGATATAGTACTTATACTGGGCATAGATTCTGCATACCAATTTATTTCTAGACAACATCTTACCTGCCATGTGGTTGCCAGCATTTTTCAATTTGTTTTTTAATATTTTGAAAAGTTTTGTTTCTCATTCACTTTATTAATTTTACATACTTCTAACTCTTCCATCGTGCTTGTGAGTTGAGTATTAGAAGGTTCACTTTCTCTGCATACATCAGCAGCTTTTTCCAGGGTTAGAGCTGCTTTCCTCACCAGTTTGTTTCTGCTGTAATCATTTCTGGTTCATCACAATTCTTTCTCTGATTAAAGGATTGCTTAGTTTACCAAACCTACAGTCCTGTGCTGTGAGCTTAAGATAACTCAAGTAAATGCCAATTGACTCTAGAAGCTCTTAACGTGTAGTAAAGACAAATGCCTTATGTATGATAAAGTCTTCTTTGGTTGACAACATACTTTGAGATTACATTTCAGCACCTAAAACATTCAACTATCTTTCTCTGTAAGGCTGAAAATGCTTAATAGTTTGATTTTTACCTACTCAAGTGACAAGAAAGAACCATACACCCTAAGTGCATTTTGGATTATCAGCAAGTCTGTTCACACTGATATACAGGTCAAAACATTTAATCCACAGATTAAAGATTTAGAGAGATTTCTATGTAGGTGTAAAGTTGATAATGGATGTAGTAGAGTCATTTTGAGAAAAAAATGTTGTTTCTACAGCACTCCAGTTATCCAGTGGTTTGAATAACAGAAAAAAATCAATAGTATAATTCTTATATATAGTTAATAAACACAAATTTGTTTCTTGTTATTAAAATGTGAAAAAATATCTTTACTTGTTTTTTAATTGGTGTGAGAGTATAAAAGCTCTCTGTGGTAAGGCTAGGATATGGTCTTTGGTTCTGTTGTACTGCCCACACTATTCTGATAGCCACTAAGACATATTGTCTTATGATCCACATCAATGACATCAAACTGGCATATAAAATAGGAGTACAAATGAATCCCTAAACAATGCAGTAAGTGAAGCTTGGCTTTAAGAGCATGCAGAAAATTTGCATTATTGACCAAGGCTATGGACTTAAACCATTAACTGTGAAGAATAGGCTTCAGTTGAACAACCGTCAATCATGGGTTTTAGGCCTAGATTTTCATGCCTCTTTCCAACTATTGTATTCATTGCCTTTCATACCATCACACACACACACACACACACACACACACACACACACACACACACACACACACACACACACACACACACACACACACACACTCAGAAGGCTAATAATATTTGTCAGTATTATAACTTTCAGTTCTGGCCCAATGTAAATCACCATTCCATAGTATCTGATTGGAGAACTCCAGTTAATGTTCCAGTCTTGATAAATAAGGCAGAAAACTATGAACACAAATGTTATTGTATAGCAGCAGACCATGCTGACCAATTAGAAGCAGCTAACAGCAGCTAGTCACAATTCAGAGTAAGTACTAGCTTATCAAATACTAAGACAGAATTGACATAATAGCTAAGGTCTTTGCCTCCCATGCACAAAGTACAAGATTCAATCCTGGCCTCTGGATAATACCTGTATGAAGTTCGCATGTTATACTTGTGTCTTTGTGGGGTTATTCCCACCTCCCCAAAAACATTGAGTGTTTCCTCCTGATACTTACCCAATAATGGAGGTGTGGGCAGCAGCATAGACTCTAGATAGTTCCTACTGAGGAATGTGTTATGTAGACCAACCAATTTTGTGCATCAGCTGTGGTGCACAGTATTCTCTAGATAGGATAACAGAATCACAGACTGTGCGTTGTGTTGGGGCTAGCCACTTGATGGTGTAAAACCTGGCTCTGTGTGATTTGGTTGTGTTGACTAATGTTGTTAACAATGGGAATGGGTATTTGTAGTTAATACAGTGATGATCCAGACTAATCCAACCTATGCTAGGGATCCATGCTAATGGTTGGAGGGTTCTAGGTCCCCTTTTCACCAGTGTATGCCTGCTATAAAGCCCATCAGTTCTGGGTCAATAAGTTGTTGACTGGCTTGTGTCCAGTTGCCCAGCTTGGGTTACCTGGGATAACTTTGTTGAGAGAAAGCTGGGCATAAAACCAATCAACCTGTCAAACATGAACTAAGGGATTGCTGCACTCAGTATAAGTTCACTGACAAGATAGAGCTTGGAAGTGGATGACATGTTGGTAAGAAGGAGGTTTGACATCCTCTGTATCCAGGAGATAAAATGGAAGGGCAATGCAGCAAAACCACTTGGCTTGAGAAATGCAGTCTACTACTTAGGGGAGGCTAGACTAGAAAGGGTGTGGGAATTGTGGTAATGGAGGGACATCAGCAGACAGTGAGGGATGTTATCAGAATTGGTGACAGACTCATGGCAATCATACTTCGCTGGAAGGATATGACAGTATTCATAATCTCAGCCTATGCCCAGGAGCATAGTTGTTTTAGTGAGGAAAAACTGCATTCAGGCAGCAGTTGCATGGCCTACTTGATAAAGCAGGACAACATGGGTTGGTGTTGATAATGGAGATATGAATGCAGCTATTGGGACAGACAGAATATGATATGAGGACTGCCTGGGTCCACATCAGTGGGGGAAAAATAAAGTATTAGAGACCATTCTAGACTTATGCTTGTTGAATTGCTTGATGGTGGACAACACATGGTTCAGTAAGACAGACAGTCACAAGATCATATATGAAAAATACAACGTAAGTAGACTTCCTCCTAGTAACTAAAGGGCACTGTGATAGAATCAACGATTGTAAAGACAATAAACAGTCAGCCCACAGTAATACACCATTGGTTGTCACAGTGAGCTGCAAGCAGTGATTGGGGAAGGCTCTAGGGTCATCAGAGATTAGGCTGGAGACATGGGAGTTGACTGGAGAGAAAGCACAGGAGTTTAATTCATTACAGCTGGGTGACACCTCTAAGTGTTTCTGCATTTATACCCTACCGATGCCTCTAGGCATCAAATATTGCTTGTTCATATTTACATTAACAATTCCAAAACCATGCTGCATACAAAGTATTAAAAAATCATATTAAAGCTTACACAATAGCAAACACAACTGTATTGATATTTGACTTTTGTCTAGTGCAGGTAAATAAATTAATTGTTGTTCATATATTTATATTGGCATTAATTAAATGTTCTTTTCTATCAAATAATACAGGCAGAACTGCTTAGCCTAATGTGGAAGCTCTCAGCTGGGTGAGCAAAATGATGCATGTAACTAGAGCAGTTCCTGAGATACTGTAAGTTGTTTACAAAATATTATAAACTTAAAAGTTACTGTGCTTACTGTGACTTGTAAAATCAAGTTTAAGACCTAAAACATAAAGAATACTACCACTATAAAAATAGTTTGGGCTGAAGAGTTTGCCATTTACACTTATTTAGTAACCACTGTGGCTCCAGAGATATGGACATATGTTTGAAATGTGAGGAGATAACTTGGTTTCTAACAAAAAGCTTAGGCTTTGCCCATTGAAAGTTACAGCACAAACTTCAAGAGCTGCACTGGAGGGAATGAATTAAGGAAATACTCAGGGCTCTAGCACCACAACACATAGAGGAAATAGGTGGAGTTGAAGAAGAATGGCAGCGCCTCAAAACAGCATGTGTGAGGACTATAGACTACATATGCAGCTGAACAAGGTATGGAAATAAGGTACATAATCAAAGCTGGTGGTGGAATGCAAAAGAAAGTCATCAAAAGAAAGAAGGAACGCAGGAAAAATGGGAGATAGAAAAGTCTGGCCAGGCTAAGAAGACTGGTTGGTTACCAAAGAGGCTAAGAGAAAAACATGGATCAGGGGGACTCTACCCATTTTTGGAAAATGACTCAGAAGATGGCACAAAGAAACCCTATCAAGTTGCAAGACAATGAAAGCCAGATAAAGAGGCTAGATATCAGGTACCCTTCATAAGGGATGCCATTAACAAATTGCTCACCTGTCCATGTGACAAATGGAAGGAATACTTCCAACAGCTTTTGAGTGAAAAATCCTTACAGAAGCTGTACTGCTCCAGACACAGCCTACGATGAAAGAAGAAGAAGAAAAGACCACAGAAGCTGTACTGCTCCAGACACAGCCTACGATGAAGGAAGAAGAAGAAAAGACCACAGAAGCTGTACTGCTCCAGACACAGCCTACGATGAAAGAAGAAGAAGAAAAGACCACAGAAGCTGTACTGCTCCAGACACAGCCTACGATGAAAGAAGAAGAAGAAAAGACCACAGAAGCTGTACTGCTCCAGACACAGCCTACGATGAAAGAAGAAGAAGAAAAGACCACAGAAGCTGTACTGCTCCAGACACAGCCTACGATGAAAGAAGAAGAAGAAAAGACCACAGAAGCTGTACTGCTCCAGACACAGCCTACGATGAAAGAAGAAGAAGAAAAGACCACACTATAAGAAGTAAAAACAGTACTAAGGAACATGGAGTTATGGAAAGCAGCATGCTCAGATGAGATCATGGCAGATATGATCAAGATGTTGGATGAGTTATGGGAGAAATGCTTCTTGAGGGTACTCATAGCAGTATGGAGAGAAAGGCATATCGCAGATGACTGGAGAATAAACACACTAGTGCCAGTGTACAAGGACAGAATGAGGCATTTATAACTGTGGCTATTACAGAGGTATTAAACTCCTGTCATGCTGCATGAAAGTTCTGGACAGGGTGAATGATAAGCAAATATACAGGGTAGTTAAAAATAAGATGTTAGATAAGCAGTTCAGATTCAGATCAGGATGTAGCACAACTAACCCAATGTCTGCATAGCTGAGAAGAAGCTGAAGATGAGGAAAGAGTCCAACTGAGCATAGACTTGGAGAAAGCATATGACAATTTTGCATGAAAGCTGATTTGAGCAGACTTGCAGTGGTTCAGAGTTATAGAAACATTGGTAGAATTAGTGCAGGCTCTGTACAAGGACCCAATGATACAAGTATGAACAGTGTTGAGACCCATAGCAGTGTTCACAGTAGGAGTCAGTATGCATCAGGGTTCAGGTGTGATCCCACTGCTGTTCATAGCAGTAGCAAACAGGTTGAAGGGGACAGATTAACAAAGTTGTTGTATGCAGGTGATGTGGCATCACAGGCAGAATCTGAACAAGAACTTCAACAAAGGATAGTGGAATGAAATGCAAAACAGAAGGCACATGGGATGAAACTGAGTACAGATAAAACGGGTGTGAAGGTGGCAAATGGTAGAAATCAGAAGAAGCTGAGAATTGAGATAGAAGGGAAAATACTGGTACAGGTTAACAGTGTGAAGTACCTGGGAGAGAAGGTTGAAGAGAAGGGGAAGTCTGAATGATAAGGTCAGAGCTAGAATCAAAGAGATTACAACCAACTGGCAAAGAGTGTATGACAGAAGAATGACAAAGAAGTTGAAAAGCAAGGTGTACAAAATAGTGGTGTGACCAATATTACTGTATGGTACAGAAACCTGGGTAGTGAAGGCAGAGCAGTTGATGAAGCTACAAGTGATAAAGATGAAGTGTCTGAGATAGGTGGTAGGATGCACACTGTGGGATAGACAAGGAAAGGAGGACATTAGAGTAGAAGCCCAAGTAGCTCCAATTGCAGAGAACGTCAGACAACAAATTATGGTGGTTCGGGCACATGGGTAGTAAAGCAGAAGATAGTTTAGTGAAGAAAATTTGGAACAGTTAGGAAGAAGGCAGGAGGAAATAAAGGTGTCCAGCAAAAAGATGGATGGGCTGTTTGAGAGAAGACCTGCAACAGTTAGGCATAACTGTCGAAGAAGGTAGGAGAGTGGTGCTGAATTAACAGAAACAGCAATAATTGACTTGACTCGACACCCCAAGTCCACGTAGAAAATGGGAAAAAGAGAGTTGTTGTTGATGATGATGATGACTCTCTTATTAAATAATCAACAAATACATAACTAAATAAATAAATAAATAAATAAATCAGCCTCAAGCTCTTAATGGTGACTAAAAAACAAGCTGGACGGTGCAGTTAAAAGTTAAATATGAAGAGAAATATATCACTGAACAAAGAAAACAGAAAAAAACACCCATCTCAAGCAGATAAGATGCTTAAAAGAAGAATCCATTTAATCAGTTACATTATTCCTCGCTATATCTAACTGGAAGAGTTACTGGAACTTATAGACACTAACTGAATTTTCAGCACATAAGGGGCAAAGACACAAATGCAGCAATAAACTCACTAATATAGAATAGCAATCTACTTCATACATAACAAAATACAGGGCAACACTCACTGCAGTCCAATACCTGATTAACAGTCTATAGAGAGAGGGTCATTCCATTTGACCCTTGGCGGGAGGTCTTGCAATGGGTCTACAGTGAGAGAAATATCATTGACACCATTCTTTCAAAGCCTTCTTGTCTCAATAAACCACAGTCTTGGTAATTTCTGGTAAACTTTCCCTGAAGTAACGTCTATGGTCAAGGAGTGCAGAAATAAAAAGTAGTCACATTATTGCTAAATTGTACTCGACTGTATTGTACCTACCAGTAATTTAAACACTGTGGACATAGTACTATTAGTTGCAAGGAATGTAAACTCTTCAGAGTTCCAATTTGTCAGCTTCCACATGCCAATTTAATTTGCAGTTGAAACCAGATGAGCCAACCCTTTTTGTAATTTAGACACTGCTTTCAACAGCTGGAAGGGCATTTTAAGTGGAACACTCTGGTTCAGCCATATTGCAGTGACATCCTTCTTGCTAACCAAATCCAGCTTTTGCATCCATGGTTTCCAGAAAATATAAGAAAAGAACAAACTATAACCATCTGCTTCTAGGCAATACATGTCTATGCATGCATACCTCTCAATCTCTTGGTGCAAAAATTCTGGACAAAGACAAAATAGTGGGGGGGGGGCAAAGGCCTAAAATCAGACACTTATTTTAAATATTGTTATTATAAACTTGCAGTAATAACACATTGTGAATTATCATGCATTTTTCATATGAAGCCTGAAACTCAAATGTCTTGTCATTATTTAGTGATGTCAGTCTTCAATGGTTTGCCAGAAAAGTACAAATTTTATTAGGAACAGACAAAATATATGAGGCAAAAATCTAACAATCTATGAAATTCTGGATAGCTGAGAGGCGTGTATGCATACGTACCTGTATGACAGACAACAGTTTAATCTTAGCCCAACTGACAAATATAAAATGAAATATCTAATATACTATAGGAGAGAGTTTATAGAGATCAGTCACACACTGAAAAAATAATGGGAGCTAAATATTTTTGTGTATTTCAATATTAGGGCTTGATCATTCATGTAGGTACACTTGTAACACTAAGCTTTACATGCCAGTACAAGTGAGCCTTCAGATTTAAAACCAGTTTTAATCTAATCTATAAAATTTAATCTTAATGGATGCTGTGACGATTGGGGAGAGATGGGCGAAGGCTGCCAGCCTAGTCAAATAGAATTTGATATATAATTCTGGCATTTGTTAATAAATGTAAAATACAGGCATGTTTTCTTGAGTGTAAAAGAATACTGTGAAATGTGGAACTGCAAAATATGTGACAACATTGCACTCTACTGTCCCAGTGAAGCATGTTGTGACCCTTTCATGTTATAATTCTGCCCCAGTCAGTCTGGATGAAGGTTTCATGCCCATTGTTTTAAGGCTAAAGTTTATGACCAGAATTTAGATGTGGAATGTGCTATATTGCTCTGGTTTCTGTTAGAGTATACATGTGAAATGACTTATATTGATGTAAGTTTCTGAGCAGGTGTTAGATTGCTAAATAATGCAGTTTGTGGCCTGAGAACTCCAGACTAAGTGTCAAAAATGATGTAATTTGGGAGTGGCTTAGAGACATGTTTGTTAGTAATGTTAAAATACTATTTCTCACAGAGACTGAAAGCATTTTGATCTTGGATATCTAACTCAGCACTCTGCCTTATGTTCATATGTAAGTTTTAGCACTGTGATTTCTTGTAGGAATAGTTAAAGCTAGTAAAGATTAATTAGGTATTTTTCTTTGAAATCAGACCTGTCCTACTGTATTATTTTAAGTTTCTGTGTGATCTATGAACTCTTAGATATCTCTGTGGTGCAGTAGTATTGTCTTGTGTTTTAATTATTTATTATTAAATATTTTAAAAACCTTTACCTGTGGCTGGTTTGTGTAGAGATAAGCTCTAGAGTACATTACATATTTATAGGGTTTATTGTAATAGGCCACTCTAATAAACCTTAGACTGTATAGTCGCATTACCAATTGAATAATAATATTGCACAGTAATAATTGGACACCCTTTTAAGGGTCTTTTAGTAGCTGATATTATTAGCTGGGTGGTGGCAGGGATTACTACTGTATGGTCTGGGTAAAGGGGCACAGCTGGAGAATCTGTGTCAACCTTTCTCAGGAGTGTCTGTGAAGTTGTATAAATTCTTATCTCAAAGTGTGTGTCTGTTGTGTCAGCTACTCAGGCAGGGACATGAAGCACTGGTCGGACAGAGAGGGTACTGGAGGTTTTAGCTTGCCCAGCTAGGCTGAGACCTGGACCCTATAGCTGTGCCAGTGGGGAGTCTTACTGGGGACCTGGTGAGCAAGGGAGCAACCAGCCCCAGACTGACTGTGGTCTCTGTGTGCACTTAAGGGAAATTGTACTTTACTGTGTGTATTAGTTATCCTTTCTCCTCTTCTAGGAGATGACCTCCCTGGTGTTAATGGTGAGGTTTGAGGCTCCTTGATTGCTGGACCAGGGCACGGTCATCACAGATGCCTAACCCTACTACATTTAATGTATATCAACACAGGCATCTTGATACTGACAAAAATATGTGTGTTTTGTAAAGTAAGGCATATATTAGGATATAGAAGAGTTAGCAAAATGTTTTTCTGAGTAAGATTTTCTAAGCTGTTGAACCTGAAATCAAATCAAAAGCCTTTTGATTGTTGAAAAAAGGAGGAAATGTGCATTTTATACTTTGTGATGCTGCTGAACTTGCTGGTGTTCTAGAATGATCAAATATCATCATCTCTTAACAAACTGGGTAAGGGTTTACTGGCTGGTCTTCTACATAGACATTATTTCCATGTCTGGAACTCAGCAGTGAGTGGGGCTACATTTAAATGTCAGGATAGCAGTAGGAGAAGGGAATTGATTGAAAATCAACATAGATCCGTGGAATAAAGCATGCTAATTACAAAAAAAGTGGTATTAGTGATGAGGTACTGTAGCTTAGATATCAAAAAATTAAGTTAACAATCGTAACTGCAATTGTGGGCAGCTAAATTCAGTTCCTCAAGAATGATTTTCCCAAACTACGGATGATATTTTGTAAGGATGGGCCATGAGCTTACCCTTTACTACCAAGCTGTCTTTCAAATTCCCTTCTACAAATATGTTAATTAACTATATTCACTGTGAAACAGTCCCTGCACTTTTTATTTCAGCTTGTCTACCTCTACCAACCTGCATTTTAAGCACACCAATTTATTTGGACTATAGATCTGGATAAATGCAGTAAGATTCAATAAATCAAAATTCAATCAGTAATGATTAATAGATCATCCTAAATAGTGCAGAACATTTCCATGCAGTGGTCAAGCTCAGGTTTCAATCATTCTGGCATTCTGCAGCATAATCAGATCTACACTTCTAATATTTCTTCATCCTGGTTTAGAACTGTTGGCAGTCTCAACTAATATTGTACACCAAATTGTGGATTATATATCCTCTCCTGGATGGCAGACTGAAATAATTAAAGAGTATGTGGGATGGGAGTAAACTATGCCAATCCTAGTTACAATCAGTTGCTCTTTACTCCAGTGGCAAAGTTTTCTTCAAGATTAAAAATATCTGTTTTCCACCATTGCAATTTTCCATTCACTCTAGGAAGAAATCTCTGCCAGATAATCCTCAGTGCATGTTTTTCTGGTCATACTACCACTGTACAACCACAGTATCATTTGCTTGCAGTTTTCCTCTGGGTGCCTATTTATTTTTGGCTCCTTACAGCTGATGATCAGCTTCACCCAAGATCTCTTCATTGCCCAGGTCTACTGAACCTCATAAGTCTCCCCTGGACTACCTCTTACCCATGTTTGGGGTCAGAAAGAATATCAGGGCACCCTGGGTCAGAGTCCCCCTTGTACTGAGGAGCGATTTTGCCTTTTTTTTTTGCTCATAGGTTCCTGTCTCATGCACATCACCATCTGTCCCAGGGAAGGACATGTATTTTATTTTATTTTATTTATTTATTAACATTTGTTTATCAGGATTGTCAGTCTTGGCATACGTTGCTCCTCTTCAGCATAGGCCCTGGAAGAAATGCTGGAAGCATTATACTTATACAAAACATAAAAAGAAGATAAGCAAAATGTATTTATTATTTATTTATATTTGTTTACTGGGGTACTGTACTGATCAATATTGACCAATTTCAGGCTCAGCCTGAGCCTGAATTTGCAATGAGTTTAAGCAATTTAGCAGAATGAATGCAAATAGAATACATAGTGAAACAAAAACAGAGTTTTAGAAAAAGCAACAATACTTATCAATAGAACAACTTTTTTGTAAATCTAGAATAAAATCTAATACCTGTGTACTACAATGGTTGAAAACAAAAAAGTGGAAGGAATGAAAATAAAAAGTAGTTTGTGACAGCATGCTTTTAAAATGTGAAGTCTGAGTAAAAAAGTATTTAAATAATGTGCAGGTGGAAGTGAGAGTTATACAGCAGTGTGCAGGAGGAGTAAGGTGAAGAGGTAACACCTGGGAAATAGGTAGAGGTGCAAGATGAGAAAGTGCTTAGATCCTTCATGGGGTGCCAGTTTTTTAATTATGTGGTTTACACAGTAGTCACAGTTCAAGTTATTTCAATTATTACACCTAGCACCTTAGTGTGAGTTACTGATTCTATTTTTATGTTGTTTGTGAAGGTTAGAGTGAAGGGAGATTTCTGGGTAGGCAGTTGTTTTGTGGTGAACAGGATAAACTTGGATTTTTAGGGGTTTAGAAGAAGCTGGGAATCAGATAGCCATGCTTCAAAAGAGGTAAAGGAATTCAGGGTTAGTTGTTGCAGTGCATCCATTTCTAGCAGCGCAGTTCACAATGGAGTTATCCACATATTGAATGATTATTGTATGTTTGCTTGCTGAGTGGAGGTCATTCACATATATATTGAGTAAGACAGGTCCTGAAATAAAGCCCCAGGAGACTCCCACTGCTATGAGAAGGAAAGAAGAAGTGCTAATTTTGCCATTTAATAGCCTATTGTTTGCAGGTCAGGTGGCTGTCAAACCAAGTGAGTGTGGGTGTTTCTAGGCCTAGTGAGGACAATTTTTGCAGTAGTTTTGCATATTAATTGATGTCAAAATCCTTCAGTAGGTCAAGGAAGACTGCATAGACTAGGTTTCCCTCATTTATGTTTTGATTTCTAGTGGTTATGAAGTTAAGGAGGGCCCTAGTAATACTATGGTTAGGGCAGAAGCCATTCTGTGTTGGATATAGCAGAATATTGTCTGAAATAAAGGAGAGTAATTTATTTGGATACATTTCTCAAGGACTTTTGAGAGTGGAGGTAGACTGACTATTGGTCTATACTTGGTAAAATCAGTGGAAGTTGATCTTTTGTGTAACAGTAAGATGTAAGATTTTTTCATGTGTTGGGAATGTAGTTTTCTTTAATGAATTGTTTAATTAGTACAGTGTCTGTGTATTTGTTTTTTTTTTTTTTTGGGGGGGGAAATAAATCGCTGTTCCATAACTTTGAAATTGTGTGGTTTTGGTTATTTGATGTTGATGTAAGAGTATTCACTCTTTTGAAGTTTCAAAGTTTTGATATTTTCTGTTGTATTTGTACCAGGTTGTGTACATAACTGAAAAATTACTTATGGTTACTTATGGTTATCCTTTGCCTGGGAGGCTATTTTTGCCTTGAAGTTGGCTTTGGTGTACTTGATTAATCCCCTGAGTTCTTGTTGAGATAGATGATAGAGTTGTTGCCTGTTGGGCATAGTCCATCCTCTTTCTGGATAGGATTTTCTTTCTTTTGCTGTACAACCTATTTATACTGGGCACCCACCAAGAGGACTTATTGTTTTAGTATGTCCTAAGAATTTTTGAAGTAAATTTTTGTGGTGGAGATGGAGAGGGGTTAAAAGGGAGAACAATTTATGTCAGAGTGCTGGTTTGGGGGAAGGTTGTGGAATAGTGGAGGCTGAAAGGTTTTGGAGAGAAGTTGCAGAGATGATGAAGTGTGTATTGAATTGGGAGGCCAACTCACTTGATTGAGGGACAACAAATGGATTAGGTTGGGTGACTTGGCCAGGGTTTAGTAACTCGTTGACTGAAGACCAAAAGAACTTTGGGATCTTTTAGTTTAAAGTTCTGAGAGTGGTGTAATATGATTTATTGTCCAATTTAATTCTTTGCTTGGTGCTATTTCTGAGGTATTTATATTTTTATAGGTGGAACTCTCTTATATTTTTTCTCCAGATTTCACATGCTTTGTCTCACTGGTTCATAAGTTGTTTAGTTTGTCTGGAGACTTGTAGTGCTAGATTTGCTTTGATTCTTTTGGTTCTTATAGGGGCATGTAAATTTAGAATATTGAGGAAAGCGATGTTGAAAAGGGAGACAGCATTGTCCAGCTGAAGGGTTAGAAGGTAGTTTCAGTTTATTCATTTTAAGTTTGAAATGAAGGCATTTTTTGGAAGGAGGACAGATTGTGGGTGTGGTTGCAGCTGTGAAGTGTATGTATGTTCTGGTGGTCCCTTATAGTGACGGTATGAAGGTAGGTACTAGTGTGTTGGGGACAGTAACATATGTGATCATTTTATTTGGGAGTTTGTGAAGATCCAATCAAAGGTGGATGTCCTGTAAGAATACTTATTGAACCTACTGTGTCTGGGGATGTAATAATCTGAATGAGCCCATTTAAACTTATTGCATTATTATCGATGTCATTGTTTACAGTCTGCCAGTCAATATTTAGAATAACTATTATGATAGTTTCCAGTGGAATATTTGAGGACACCCAGGAGAACAATGAGTATGTTGTATTTGTATTGTTGCTTCAATGAAAAGAAATTCCTGTTACGCATAAAGACTTGTGTTTATTTAGTTTTAGAAGAGACATGAGGATTTCAGCATTATTTATTTCTGGGGTGTTTGAGGGATGAAGACTTAATGGGGATTGTTGTAAAGCATAGCCACACCACATGCCTTTTTTCTGTATAGTCTTATAATATTGTATCCTGGAGGTATAATTTCTTTGTCTTTTTTTTTCTTGCTTTAGCCAAGTTTCAGTAGCTGTTGAGTGGTTGGGTATCCAGGTATGGAACTCTGCTAGTTTATTTCTAATACTTCTTATGTATATCTTAAAAATAGGCTGGGTGATTTGATGGGTTGAGAGGAGTAAAATTGTGAGCTAGAAACCACAGATGTTGGTGTGCTGTGTGGAGAATGAGGGTTTAGGTGGACATCCCCATGCAGTTTGATAGGACTAAGTGTAGCCTGGAGGGGGATTACATTTGGATTTGATCCTAAAGCCTAGTTTAAGGAGTATGGGATTTGGTGCTGGATGATTTTTCTTGAATCTGTGGATGAAAGTTATAGGGAACAAGTCTGGAGATATAGTGAAATTAGAGTTTGTAGTGTTTTGAGTCTGTGAAAAGGTGCCTAGAGTGGTAACATTTTTTTGTGAAGTTGTAGATAAGAGGTTAGGTATGTTTATGGTACTACAGGAGGAGGAACCATCGTCGGTAACAACAGATGAGGTACTTGTTTTTAACACTGCAGTAACTAAATTGACTACTGAATATAGGGTTCCAAATGGAAGGGGAAATGATTGGTCCCTGAATATTGTAAAAAATACAGATGGGGACTTTACCATCTTTAATTATTCAAGCTATGCAGTAAACAGTACCTTAGTAGACTTTTTGTCTAAAGGTTTAACTTTTGTGCCAAGTAAAAATTTAGATTTGAGCAGGACTTTGATTGACTTGAAACTGTACACTCATAAGTTGAACCCGAATTTGTTATTTAATGGGAATAATTGTGAAATTTTTGAATTCAGGGTTCCAAGTATTTTTAATCCACCACTTAACCCAATATTGGATTTATTTGAGTGTATTTGTGAAACAAATGTAAGGAATATTGATAGTACTAAAAAGAGCAGAAAGAGGAATTGTATTAATGTTCAACCTGCTGAATGGGAAATGTTAGAAAATTTAAGAAAAAGTGGGGTACAGGTTTCCAAACCTGATAAGGGTGGGGGACTTGTGTTTATGAACATTATTAATTATAATGAGAGAATGCTCAATATGTTAAACACTGACTCGTATATTTTGTTTTCCTTGAATGAATTGAACCAAGAGTATAGGAGATTTAACATTTACTTGAATGACTTGTTTATAGAGAATCATATTGACCTTTAAATTATTTCTCTATGTCAGCCGCTCAGATTCCAGTAATTTTCAGGATTCCGAAAGTTCAAAAAGATTTGGTAAATCTCCCTTTCCAGCCAATTGTGAATGGTAGGAATTCCATTACGTACCCCCTAGTTAAGTTTGTAGATACTTTTTTGAAGAAGTATGTAGTGAAGGAACCTTATATTTGTAAAGACTCATGGTCCTTTTTGGAGAACATCAATAGTTTGAATTTCAAACCTGATTTTAAGTTTGCTACTGTAGATGTGAAGGACCTTTATACTGTAATTCCGCAACATCTAGGAATTGAATGGGTGAGCCTACTTTTAGCTAAGAGGGGTGTTAGTAACACTAATTTTTCCTTTATACAGGAATTATTGGATATTATTTTGAGCAATAATTTCTTCTTGTTTGAGGGTAAATATTATTTGCAGAAAAAGGGGGTAGCCATGGGCTCCCCAGTAGGAGCTGGTTTGGCTAACTTAGTTATGGCGTACTGGGAGAGTGAATTTGTATTTAATAATAATCTCTTTATTCAGCACATTTTTGCTATACCAGATTTTTGGATGATATTTTTATTATATTTAAGTGTGGACATGATTTATTTGTTGAATTTATTGAATATTGTAATACAACAACAGAATTTCTAACATTCATCCACACATTCAATACAGAGAGGATAGCATTCTTAGATGTGGCTTTGTCTAAGATAGACAGAATAGATGTTGTAAAGCGAAGATCTATAGAAAGGAGACATATTCAAACTCCTTTTTGCACTTTACTAGTGCTCACCCTTGGTATCAGAAAAAAATCTGTTGTGAAGGGACAGCTTGTAAGAGCAGCCAGAATGTGCACTACTAATTTTGATTTCATGACTGAATGTGACTTGTTAGTCCAAATGTTTTCGAAGAGAGGCTACCCGGCACCTTACTTGAAGAATTGGTGAATGAAGTTCAAATAAAAAGGAATGTAGATTATTTCAAAGCTATCCTGGGGGGTGGACAATGTATGATGGAAAATGGGGGTACAGTGAGTGATGATATCCAACAAAGTGTAATAGTAAACTATCCCTTGACTTTTATAACCCCTTATAATATTGACACTGGCAACATTAAACAGGTCTTGATTAAAATTGGAGTGTAATAGCATCAGAGGGGTCCTTAGTGAATAAACTAGGTACTAACCCTAAATTTATTTTTAGAAGAGCTCAAAACCTGAAAGGGTTATTAGAATTTAAACATTTGGGACTGGCAAGGCAACAAGGTATGTTTAAATGTGAGGCCTGTGCCTACTGTAAGCATATGGATGTGGGTAATACATGCACAATGAAAGGGAGAAAGTATACTTGTAAGGGCAAGTGCAACTGTAATTCCAGTAGAGTGGTGTATTTAGCCCAGTGCCAGTCTTGTCCTAGTTTTTACATAGGCAAGACTGACCATAAATTAAGACAGCATGTGTGCGAACACCTGTATAATATTAGAAAAGGGAGGTTGGAAAGTGCTTTAGCTAAGCAGGTGATCAATCAGCCAGGCCACTCATTTTTATTCAGAGTGATAGATCAAGTTGAGTATGATGAAAGAGGAGATTCACATAGCCTAAGACGTGAACAGCGCAAGTTAATTTGGCAGATTAGAACACATATCTATAATCAACCAGGATTAAATTATCTGTGTTCTATAGTCTGCGTGCTGAAATTGAAGAGTTTGACTCATTGAATATTTTATAATTTTATATTATTTGTGATTTTGGTTGTGTGTGTTTTAAAAAATGAGGATGCTGAATGTTTTTCAGAGGGGGGTGGTATTTTAAATGCATTTTAAATGACTTTATATGCATTCAAAAATTTTTCCTCAGAAAAGTAACATGGTCACTTTAAAAGTTTAACATTGCTTGGTCATGTGACTTTTGCCCTTGATCATGTGATTTTGTATTTGATATTTAAGTGTATCTGATATGGTTGTCCTGTTTGTCTGAAGAAGTTGAGTTATTAAACTTGAAAGCGCTAACGTACAAAAAACAGTTTGGTTCCAGTTTTTTGCCTCTTTTTTGTTTTATTAAGCGGTTTGTCAGTTTTCTTTGGAGTTTGAATCTCGAGTGTCACATAGAAGTGACTTTGCCATAAAAGTGCCATGTCTTATATTATACCTTTCAACTGTCACCTTGCAAAGGGTTGAATTTTTACTGAATACCTTTACCCTTGACTAGATTGCATGTTGCAGCATGGAAAGCATGCATTGCTTGCGATAGAATCTCTACATGGGTTACATTTATTTGCTTCAAAACTTACACTATTGAAGCTCAAACTAATAAAAACTCAAAATATTGAAAATAGGAATTTGCCCTTTCTCCAATTCTGTATAATCCTGGAGTAGTTATTCATAATTAACAGGGAGTGTAGGGACACAACCCCCCCCCACATGAGGGGTGCAGGGGGTGCTTGTCCCCCTTAATTAAAACTATTTCTGTATTTTGAGCTCCAATATATTGAGTTTTCAGTATTGTGAACAACTTCTGTTTATGTCACTACTGAATTTCTGGATGTGCAGTAGTTCTGAGAGGATAGGGTCTGCTGAGGCTCTGTGTAAGGCAGAGGTCACCCTTAAGTAGCCTGTATGATACTGAGAAGAGGGACAAAGCTTTGAGAGGGACAGTGTAATTTTTATGATTTTAGGCCTTTGGTTTTCTTGGTGAGAAGGCTTTGTGGAAATTCAGGCTGTATTAAGTGTTTGGACAGGTACACACTGAAGAGGGCATTATACTCAGTGATCAGCCTAATAAATGCCAAATACAGTGGAAAGAGTACATCCCTGTACCTAGATGACATACCCTTGATAATAAGCTGAATAACAAAAAAAGGACTTTCTTTCAACAGTGGAGGCAGAGTGATTGAAGACAGTTTGTTGTCCAGATAGGTTCCCAGATCCCTGATACTTTATCAGTTTCCAGGGATGTGGTGTCAATGTGATAGTTACAGAGGATGTTATGCTTGCCAAATGAGACTTATTATACATTTTTTGGCATTTAGTTTTCTTCTTGTTTATGAAACCAACTATTTATTTGGGAAAGGCCATCTTGGAGGATCTTCGTGTCCTTTGGAGAGTTTATGATGGCATGAAGATTACAGTCAACTGCAAGCTTTGTTAGCTGTAAATCCTTAACATTAGCCTTGAACTCTGAGAAGTACATGCCAAAGAGGAGTGGCCCAATTACCAAGCCCTGGGATACATCACCAGTGACAGGACTTTTGGAGGGGCAAGAGACACCTACTCTAATTTTCTGGGTTTTATTCATTTTCCAATTTCCTATCCAATGAGTTACACAGAGATTTAACATTTAGTTGGAAGTGATTATCAAAAATATCTGAGTGTGAGATGTTGGTGAATGCCTTTGTGAGGTCTAGAGACAACATTTTTGCTGATTTGCCCTTATCCATTGCATCAGTAATGTTTTTGAAAAGGTTCACCAAGTTAAGCAGGCAAGATCTGCCCTTGACAAAACTGAAATGGCTTGTGTCAGGAGTTTTTAAGTACCTATGTCTTCATTTATTAATTCTATAATTATCCTTTCCTTAGCCTTACAGATGAGGCTAGTCAGACTTATGGGTCTATAATTGCCCAGATCTTCTGATGTCCCAACTTAGCACATATACTGGACTGTTGCTGTCCTCCATTCATTCAGCACAAAGCCTGTTTGGAGGCTGATATTGAATAGCCTCTGTAGGGGGGGTTTGACACGTCCTGTTTCAGGCTGGCCAACAGACAGCCTGGTATGTTATCTGGCCCATAGAAGCAGTGCTCTTGGCTTTAGAACGTGCTTTGAGGACTTGTTCTTGGAACATTTGAGAGGTACAGATGTGGGTATGTGTTCTGGGAATATATGGGGGGGTAAAGTAAGAGTTAAATTTATCCTCTTGTAGATTGTCTTTGTCTTCAGGATCTGAGTATGTGATATAATTTAATATTAGCTCTGTACAGTGTTGGGTATTGTTTCTGAGGTTATTAACATAGTTAAATAAGGTTTTGTGACTGTCTTTTGCCTGGGTGGCTATTTGTACTTCATATATAGCTTTGGTTTATTTGATCAGGAACCAGAGCTCCTTGTTACGTTTATCAAGAGTGTTGTTGTCATCTTGACAGTTACTTTTATTGTTGCATGCAATGAGTTTTTTTCTTCTATTGCAGAGTCTGTTTATATGTGGGTTCTATCACATGGGGGTTATTTTTAAAATTGGCATGTGTTTACTTATGAAGGGAACAGATGTGCACAGAATTTTGAGGTAAAAAGTTCTACATACACAGTAGGGTCATCAGATTGGAAGGGATATTGTATTTAGTCAAGTTATCATTCAATTTTAGTAGATTAGCCTTTACATAATCTATGAATACTGAGGTATTTCAAGATACTCTGGCTTCAGTTTTATAGTGGATGCAACTGATTTATGGTCCAATTTGACTAGGGAGGGAGTAACAAGTGGTGGTGAATAGAGCTGCCTCATATTGGTGGGGACCAAGTCCAGCATTTTATCTCCCCTAGTTGGGGTGCAGTCTAAGTGATCTAGAGAGTTTGTATTTATGAAGTCCAGAAATCATTGTGCATACATTTTAGGGAATGTGTAAGGCTTTCAGTTGATGGAGGGTATTTGAAATCCTGTAGCAGAATGGTGTTTGTTTAAATACATAGGGACTGCAAACTAGACAAGTAGTAGGTATGGGCCAAGGCAGGCACAGAGGATAAACTATAGTTGGCTGTGATGTGAAAAGGGGTTATATTAATCGTAAGTTGTAAGTGGTGGAGTTTTAGGTTGTTTTATTGTCTCACGAACCTGGAATTTTGTTATAAGAATGTAGATATTTTATCCTCTCTAGAAGTAACAACAAGCATGGTGAATCAGTTGCAGGATGAGGGGACAGTAATCTTAGCACAACCAGACAATTTACAGCTAGGAGCCAGGCCTAAAACTTTTAACTTGACAGAAATGGGAAAGGGGTTGAAGTTTCCTACTTTCCCAGTACCAGTGTGCAAGAAGAACGAACACCAAAGAGGCCACTCCCAACAGAGGGAAGTGAAGAGATGGAAAATAGCGGATTGACTGTTATGGGTAACTATAATGTATTTAATTTATCTAATGAGGTTTTAATCCCAGAACAGTTACGAGTTTCGGGGAAAGGACTGTCTTTTATACCGAGTAGAGGCTCAAAAGTAAGTGATGTTGTTTTAGATTTCTATATGTTTGGGCACAGTATAGCACTGAGGGAAATGTATGGCAATAATATGAATGCACGTACAATGTTAAAACATCCAAGTACATTTGTACAAATAGTACACCCAACAATACAAACTTTTTTAAGGACATGTGAATTTGAAATTAGAAATTATTTTAACAAATGTTATAGTAAATATGATAACTTGAATGCTTCTGAAAAGTAAGCACTAAATTATTTGATAGAAGATGAACGTATTGTAATTAAGTCAGCGGACAAGGGTTGAGAAATATAATTTGTAAAGTGAGAGCAAAACTTGAAGAACTTAAGGGACAGGGATTTTTGAACAAGATTTGTTAGTCTTTTTTCATATTGAACATCCCGTGACACCAATATTTAAAGCGCTTTCAAAAATCCACAAAAATGTAATGCCACCACCCATGAGACAGATAGTCTCAGGTAGGGGGTGGATAAAAGAACACTTATCCATATGGGTGGAAACCAAACTGAAAATAGTGATGCAGTGTTACCCATGAATATTAAAAGACACAAGACATTTTTTGAATATGTTATCGGAGGTTGTAGAAAACAAAACAGTGGCCAATGTATTAATGGTCACTCGATGTCAATAACCTTTTTACTGTTATTAGTAATGACTATGCCTTAAATGCCATCAGGGAAGTACTAAAAGTAAAGAAAGTGTTTGATGGGAGAACAAACCAGTTAATTCTGGAAGTTGTACAGCTACTTGAAAATAATGAATTTATGTGTAATGCTATATACTGTAGGCAAAGACAGGGTATGGCCATGGGCACATCCTGTGCAAACTCATATGCCAACCTAGTGTTGGTGTGTTGGGAAGAAATTAATGTCCTTATTAATGACCAATGGTGGAGTGACCATTTACTGCATTATGTTCGATTTGTGGATGATGTTTATATTTTATGGCAACGTAGTGAGAATGAACTGACAAGGTTTGTTAAGCATCTAGAGACAACCACTGATTTTCTAAGGTTTGCAGTAAAAAGTGATTTTAAATCTATAGACTTTTTGCATGTAAGAATAACCAATGATGTAGGGACTGGCATGTCAACCTCTCTATATAAAAAAAATTGTTGGAGTAATCACTATCTAGAATTTTCAAGTATACACCCTCGAAGTACTTTTAAAAACATAGTAGTGGGACAGGGTTTACGTACATCGAGACTATGCACAGAAGAAGCCAACTTTGAAAAAGAGCTGGAGAGTTTATAGAACCATATGGTACAAAGGGGCTACACAAATAACCTGATGCAAGAGGGGCTAGAAATACTCAGAAAGATAGAAAGGGAAAGGCTAGACCATAGTTTAAAGTTAATGAGACACAAAGCCATGAGAACAACACAATGACACAAAATACTAACATAGAAGGAAGTAATAAAAATAGGCTTATGTTAGAATGCAGCAACAATATTAATGGGGTCTTGCGAAATAATTAAACAAAACTGGAAAATCTAGTTAAGTGAGGATAGATTTAAAAATATAATGGACAAAGAACCAAGTTTTGGTTTTAGACGCAACAGTAATCTGAAAGATATGTTGTGTAAAGAACTAGGAATGAGAAATAAAAACAAAACTATGTTAACATCAGATAGAACAGGTACTTTTCCTTGTAGGCATTGCAAGACATGCTTCATGATTAGTGATAAGAATAACTTTGTTCACCCCATAAATAAGAAAGGAATATATATTTAAGTTATATGTGGACTGCCATATGGAGAATGGGGTATATACAGTGATGTGTCAGTCATGCCCCAGTTACTATGTAGGGAAAACTAATTGTAAATTGAAAATCAGAATACATCACTTGTACAGCATTAGACAGAAAGATGAACTAAATGCTCTGTATGTGCATACTTTTAAGAATCCAACACACACTTTTAAGTTCATGGTTATGCACGTTACTCATGTGAGTAGAAGGGGGGGGGGACATAGTGAATGTCACTGAATGTTATAAACTACACTGGATTATAGAACTAGCAGCAAACCATCCTCCAGGGTTGAATACATGCATACCTTTAAGACAAGCCCTTAGGAAAAGGAGGGCAGTAAGATGATTGGTGGTTGTGTTTTTAAATGTATTTAAATAGATTCATGAAAGCTGTTTCATTGTCTGATGAAGGGTAAGTGCTCACAGTTTTATCACTATTTTACCTGTTTTTATGGAATAAAAGTTTGCAAGCCTGTTTGGACTCAACTGTTTTCTTGGACTTACAAGAATGTAGAGATGCTAGCAGCTTTAATGCCTTTGTCTAGTGCAGTGGGGCTAAATATGTTATAGATGTTGAAATTCTGCACTGATAGGTGCTTTCAATGGTCTTGAACCACGTCTCTGTGACAATGCGTATATTGATGCATTCTAGGGTAAACAATGCCTATAAGATGTGGAGTTTTTTTCTTAAGGATTCTAGCATTGAGCATAAATACCTTCATGTTTTTTTCAGATTCTGTGTTGTTCAGTTGGGTGCTTTTTGAAAACTGACATTGTCAAAAAAGGCACTATATGGGTAGACAAGATTTTAGCCAATATATGAAAGCTTCGAGAAGATGGATGTAAGCCATCCCTGGCAAAGTAGTAAAGACTGTCTACCATTTCCTCCTAGGCTGATATATATTGAACCTTCTTTGAATGACTCCAGAACCTAAACCCATTTGTTGAAATCAATAATCTTTTGTTGGTATTACGGCATTATTCTAGGTGAATTAGAACTCATAATGAAGCACTAAGATCAGCAGTGAGATTTATAGTTCAGATATCATAGAGTATGAACTACACAAGTTTGCATGTGAGAACTATACAATTTGACCTGAATGATGAGTAAGTGAGAATGATGGAGGGAACACTGGAATTAAGCCTGAATTACATTTTAAAATAGTGTACTCTGCAAAATGAAATACAACAAATTATACAATGACCCCCCCCCCATTAATATTCCAAAACATGTACACTGATTGGCCAGCGTGCCTGTTGTAAATTCCACAGTATACCAAAGGAAAAAGATCCGGTCGTCCAGACTTTTTTCCATTGATATAAAGTGTCCAAAACCTTTTTTTTTAATAAATAAAAAAAAAAAAAAAAGAAAGAAACGGAGCAATAGAGTATTTCTTTTCTACGTTGCTTACCTTTCAAAGCATTGATGTTCTGGGTATGCATAGGAACACAAGTCCCATATGCATGCGCAGTACATCAACACAAGGAAGCAGTATACCACCACTGGCAGAAGAACAGTAATGTGCCGTTATACACAGACATTATTTAAGAAAAGTAAGCATTTTTTCTTAAATAATGTCATTGTATAATAGCAATAACTGACTCCGTGATTGTGGTATATTGAAATCTTCGATATACCACACAACATCATTGGTTATTGCTTAATAATCCAATAAATGTTAGTGAATACAGACCAGACCTCTCAACTGCCTCTGTTTTGGAGGAATATTCCTATTTTTAGACCTGATTTATTCCCGTACAGGATGCCCTTTTTGGAGGTATGTTCTTATTTTCAGGCTTGATTTATCCCTGCATACATTTTTTTTCTGAATTACCCTAATCATATATGAGTTTTGATGCTGTCTACCACACAGAAAATCACACTACATGAACAACATACTAGTGGCAACAACACTTTAAAGAAAGAGGAAACACATCGTACATCTCCCTTTTTCTTAAGCAAAAATAAGTGACATTGTGTAGTAGAATTCTGCAATACAGTTCTTTAAAGCCTAAAGATTTGACACTGCCTCTTTGATAATGTACTTATATTTTCCATCCTTTTTGTCACTCTGCTTTTTTAAACATGTATTTCTGAGTAGTATCACACATTCCTACCAGAAGTGGAAGGAGTTATGTGCTACTTGGTCTTCCACTTTTATGCTAATTAGATGTCTACATTTTAGCTGGATGTGCCTACTTATTAAGGGCCTTTGGTCCTATTTTCAATTACTGTAAGTTGAGAGGTATGATCCAGGCATCTATCCCAAAGGCTATGGGCATCACTGCTACAGAAAAATGGAATAAACGGATAAATTGTTCACATAAAACTTGCATATACTTCTCCATATTTGGGCAACCTCTGAGTTAGAATATATAAATGGAAGAACATGAGAGTTTAGACTCTTCCTACATGGTGAATATTTACTTGTTTATTTCATTTTTGTGTGGTACTGGTTCCTGCCACCACTGTAGTGTAAATGTGGGTTTTTTAATATTTTTTTTAGAGTCAGCTGAAATATTTTGAGTTTGCAATATGCATTTTGAATTTTGCAGTTGCACATGTCCCTGTTAGACATGTATCTGTGCACAGTCAGCATAGCTTCTGATCATTGCTTGCCTTCACTCGTTCCTTTTACTTCTATGTCATTCAGAAGGACATTCATTTTTGCCTTAGCCTGCTGGTGCAGGATGGTTAGCTTTATACATTTGTATTTCACTATGTACAGAGTAGAGTGGCATATGATGACATCCAATATGAGATCTTAAGACACACAAGACAACTGTTGCTTTTGGTTTATGTGTTTGAATCACTGTCAGAATATACTTAATCAATTTTGCAATAACGATTATTATTCCACAACAAACATTTTGATATGCAGTGAGATTTAGAATGGGGTAAACAGAGCAGTTCACAAAAGTAGCCATTCTCTTTGGGGATGCTCTTCTCTGTTATCACAGTATCATGTACATACATAATGGTCTGTCTGTATTTCTTTATTAATTTAACTAGGAAGCCCACTAGACAAATACCTTTTTCTGAGATGACTCAGAAGCAATGTGTAGTTAAAATTACTTCCTCGTCACACAGGTTGCAAGTAGTAGGGTTTTAGACACTCCTGCCTCAGGAGACAGGTGCAGCAGTTATATTTTATTCATTGTTGTGATGAAAATATTGCCATAAAAAGCTAACTGCATGTGGCCATCAGTACATTAGTTACCAAATGATACCACGTCCCTTTCCTGCCACTGTATTCCATCCCTGATCTCTCTATACTTGCTAGTTTTACATGATTCTCAATTCCAGCTCTTTTCAGCCTAAATACATCATCATCTTTCCTGATATTCATCTCATAGTTAACTCCCAGACTCCTATCTTTCCTCACAGTTCTGTTTTTGGTTCTGATGGTGCTGACTAGCCACAGTGTCACAGTGTTCCTGAAATTCATGTCTCTTACCAGGAGCCTAGTAACTAGTATGGAAAGAACATCAGGGGAGAGCTGGTGGGGGATATTCCTTGACAGGATTTCCTATTCTGCAGCTTAGGACCTTCTATTGGACAGCATTGAACATGCAGTATATCTGATCCCTTTGAGTCTCCCACACATTACTGGATTCTGTCTTATGGACACAAACTGTTGGACTGACCCCATCCACCACCACCACCATTTTATGTGATCATCTGGGTCTGGCTCAGATTCTACCAGGAGGTATTGCGATAGAGATGTTTTCACACCTGATCCCTTATAATACAAGATCAGAGCATTAACTACACAGTCTAACACTCTGAAGTTATATCAGAATTCATACCAAGAATATCACTAGCCCAGTCAGAAACTGTGCTTCTATGCTGTAAAGTCGCACATCCCAGTCTTTTTGTAGTCTGTTATTTTACAACCTTCCTATACGTTTCCTCTTTTTTTCTTTCTTTCCTTAGTTGCCTCAGAATTTCTTTTTCTAATTATTGATTATTGAGTCTTTTTTTATTTATTTTGATTATTCATTCCTGCAGTAGTGCTTAGTCAATAAGCATTTTAATAGATCTGAATTCGCCTTTTCTTATCGTGCTTTCTTTCATGTTCCACTACAGCTTCCTCTTTTTATACATTTCTTACAACTCAGTCAGTTCAGCTGCACTGATTCCCTTCATTGCTGCTTTGCTTTCATGATTATAATGCAGTTTGTTTATGTATCTTTGCTGAATTCTTTTTCTATTATGTGATTTTTCCCTTTGTGCCTGCTGACCATCAAGCATATATCCAGGTATGCCCATTTTTTCACCTTATGCTACATCTTACCAGCACCTTACATTACCCCCTGGGGAGACCACTTTTCCCAAAGAAGGTTTGCCTCATTGTCATCTCAGTCCCTGAAACTGATGAGTATCTGGAGTGAGAGCACGTGAATAGTTGTCCTCCAAGCAGCGATGAAAGGTGCTTTGTTCCCTCAAGTTCCCCACTCAAACTCCTGATTGTTTTCCTCATGCCACAGCCTTGCTTTGCTTTATGTAGCTCTTATCCCAATAGCCTGAGGATCAAGCTTTACCTCCACCAGTTGGGGCCATCCACATCTAAGGACAGACCCTAATTATCCCAAGCAGAGGAAAATACTTCACCATTTGGCAGCTACCAGAAACCAGACCTTCATACTAGTCCAGTGGCAGAAGGGAATGAGAGCTGTGGTTAGTCCTACCTCACCTTTGTAGGGAGTTGACATAGGACCTCACATCATTGTGAAGGCACAGACTGTTTTACTTCTATGAGTGTGTGCTCCCACCCACATGCCATTGATGGCTACCCTAAATAGTTTTTTAGCACCAAGCCATGTTACCTATCTTCATTGCCTTCAGATGTCTGCAAGCCTATGGTTGCTGGGATGACTACAAGAAACCAAAACTGTCATGCCTCCTCTTACAGGATATGACAGGTAGCACTGACCCCTTAGTCTCATCCTCCCCCACACGATCCCTTGGTTTCAAAGCTCACTTGTTGAACTTGGGTCATAGTCAGTGCTTTATCCATTTGAACCATAACATGGGGGCTGTCTCTCATTGCATTTGTGAGCCTTTATTTTTCATGATCTGTTGCGTGATATCAAAATTTCATTAAAAACAGGGACATGGGTTTATTAGCTTGTATTATAGTAAAGTTTTACAATTCAAAATATAGAAGTACCTTTAGTACTCTGAACTGAGATGTGCATTAAGTTCTACTAGCCATAACAGCAAAAGTTTAGATTATGTATCAGTTATCAGTTCGTCGAAACTTCAGCAGTTCGTACACCATATGTTCGAACTGTGAAGTTCGAAAACTGATTATCGCAAAGCTGCGGAACACTGAATTCTTTCCCAGGGAAAGAATTTGGTGGGCCATTTCAGTGGCTTCACAATTTTCAGCACTGTGGTAGAAAGTTACGGGTCGGGTTCAGTTAAGTGTGCAATTGTGTGGATGTTAGGGTTAGGGTGCGGGTTAGGTGAGTTAGGGCTAGGGCATGAGTGAGGTGGGTGTGCGATAGTGACAGACTTTAGGGTTAGGGAGGGATAGGTGAGTTAGGGTTAGGGCGCGGGTCAGGTGAGTGTGCGATAGTGACGGACCTTAGAGTTAGGGTTTGGGTTAAGGTAAGTGGATAGATAGTAGTGTATGTACAGTTTAGTGTAGGGTTAGATGTAGGATTTTAAGTGTATGTGTGTGGATTGCTGTTTTTTTGGTGTGCTTGTGTTGTGTTTGTGTTTCTTGAAACAGTGATTTTTTTTTTTCCCTGGGAAAAAAATTGCTGTTCTAAGCCTTCGATGGTTTTGCACTTCGAGGTTAGAAGTTCGAACATATGGTGTTCGAACTTCTGCCGTTTCGATGAAGTGATATAGACCCATTTTACTTTGGTATTTTGATAAAAGTATTAAGCTAACAACTGCCCTGCTCGATAGGGGAAATGGGAACTAACGTCTGTTGACATTATACCAGGGATTCCTATTGGCTAGGCTTACATAGGCCCCAGAGCCATTAGCCTAGTACATACCTATGAACCTATCATCCTATGAACCTGTAGGCTTGTACTAGAATTCTATCAGTTCTTGGAGTTGCATAATTTAAGATCCTGAGCAAATAAACATTGGTGTACTCCCAGGGCTCTCATGGAAAACAGAGTCCTGTGGTAACTGCTAGCCTGGTCTGATGAATAATACTCATTTTATTTTAAACCATCTATATTCCTCACTAGTCATCATAATCAGGAAATGAAGTAGATATTTGCTGTTTATCCTTTGGTAAAACACCTGAAATAAAATATTTGGTCAAGATCAGGTTGTGTGGCAACAAAATGTAATTCTGGGTCAATATGCTGGGACTGGCGTGTTTAACAATGTTTGCCTGATTTGCCCTCTGTGTGTGTGTGTGTGTGTGTGTGTGTGTGTGTGTGTGTGTGTGTGTGTGTGTGTGTGTGAACAGCTCCAACATCACAGTAATGCACTTTTTGACATTGTGTACAACTTAAAAAATACATGCCTAGTTTGCACATAAAAAATGGGCAGGAGTACATTTTGTGACATTAGCTACTGCATTCTAAAGTCTTGATCCAGTTTAGGAAAGCACTTTGCTCACTGGTTTACTGCACTATCTAACTGTGTAAGAGATGTCCAGTGAAGTGCAATGAATTCTTTAAATGTCAAAAAAAGAAAGCATTATGATTTCTCCACAGTGAGGAAAATGTCTACTAAATGATCATTATTTGTTTTTTTTTTTGGTTGAGGGTGTTGTCTGTCCTTAATGACTGTGAAATGATGTGATTTGATTGCAAAGTAATGATTTTCTTTCATTATTCTAGTCCAACTAGGCATGTACCTGCTCATATCTACTTTCATTTATGACTACAGAGTACTGATTTATTTAGTTGCCTTTCTCAATATGGATGTGTGGATATTTTGGCCAGCAGGGCCTTGTTACGTACCCAAGAGCATACTGACATGCCAAACATATTTTTCAAGTTACAGGTAGAATTCTTGGTGTCAGATTTTTCCTTTGGACAGCATTCTGTTTATTTCTTGTCATCAGTAAAACTATGGCTCAGCAGCTTTTTTTTTTTTCATTATTATCGAGCATACTTGGAGAAATATAGATGAGAAAACTAAAACAGACTTACCTGGTGGGAAACAGCTGTTTAAGGCAGAAAGAGATTCCCCTAATCGTTTGACATATTGGATCTTTAAAGTGTAAATAATGCTGACCAGAAAATAAAGACAAGATAGTACTTTAGTTTAACTACTAAATAAAAAGATGGCAACTTAGAGATGCAGTTAAATTCCCACTTACACAACAATGTAAAGTATTGTGATTTACTGCACATTCCAGAAGTGGGAATGGAACCTGCAACCTCATCACCTCAGTAGCCATTGGGGGTGGGATAGCCTAATGATCCTCTCCCTCCAAGGCTCTGGTCTTTCTCTCCTGCGTTTGCTTGGTCTAAGGAAAAAAAAACAATGTGACCCAGGTACTTTTGAGTTCCTATGGTTCTACTGGTTGTGAATACATGATGTTGTAATCTCCTGTTTGTGACATTAGATTATCCTGTCCATAGCAAACATAATACAAACCAGGAGACAAGGTTTCATACATAAAAAGACAGCAGCAAGAGATAAGGCTCAAGGAATACCGTCAAGCAATGTTTTCAAGCATGTGACCTTTGTAATAAAGGAAGTGGGGATAATAAATATAGAACAAACATATTGGCAGAACTTTGTATAAATGCAATTCTCAATTTTGAAAAAAAAAATTTGTATGTGTATGTACATGTGAGCCTGTCTCCACACCCCCAGTACCACACTGTGAGGAAACCCTCAGTAAAACTGGAAGTGAGTGAGTGGAACGGAGCTTTGTGGCGCCAGTGGGGCCTTACTTATCTCACTGGGAAGTTGAAGTATGAGCAACCACTCAGCTGCAGGAAGTGCCAGAGATAGTGGGATAAGGGCCTCGTTTACATGGTCTTACTTGCCAGGGACTGAACTACAGCATTCTTAAAGGGCCAGGAGACCAATAATTTCCTTCCATCCTTTGTGTTAACTGTTCACACTGTTGCAGCATTTAAGAACAGGACACAATCCTCTCACATTTATGATTTTTTTTAAAATACAGGCCACTTATGTTATGTCAAGATGTTGCACTATCTTACAACTCAGATTCTGACTTCATGGTTAATCACTGTCTATCAGGCAGATTAACAAAACTAGTGGTACAGAAAAGAGCTGCAATCCTGCAGAATTTTTCATTGCATTACTTTGTTTCATAGGAACTAAAGGGAGACAAAAAAGGCATCGATTTTGTTATTGCAGGACTCAGCAAGGTACTAACTCTCCAGTGTCTTAAGTGAGAATTCTGTAACTTTTTTAACAAGAATGACAAAGAAATTCACATTAACTGAAGATAATACATTGTATTAAGTAGTTTGACTTTCATTTTACTTTTTTGCTGGAAGATCTGCATGTATGTATATCGCAATATATGCATAGATGTAACATTCTGGTTTAGTGAACACATTTCTGCTTCACAGCTCCAGGTCTTGTATTCAGTCTTATCCTCTGGTCATTGTTTCTGTGAAGATTTATATTTTCATCCCAAGTCTGCATTTTTTGTCTGTGTACTTTAGTTTTCTGGAAACAAAAACATGCTACCTGTTTGAATATCATGCCCGCACACACACACACACGCACACACGCACACACGCGCACACACACACACACACACACACACACACACACACACACACACACACACACGCACACACACACGCACACACACGCACACACACACGCACACACACACACACACACACACACACACACACACACACACACACACACACACACACACACACACTCCATGGTTCTCTAGTTCAATTCCTCACTATAGCATCTGCATGTCCTCGTGTTATTGGTGCAGGGTTTTTTGTTTGGCGTTCCACTTTCCAACCATATCCTAAATGCAATATTATAGATGAATTAATATTCCTCCAAACTGCTCATAGGTTTGTGTGTCATCTGAAGGTGAGTGACAGTCTTCATAGAATTTGCACTGCAGTTTGCTATAATTCTGTGCAATGTTTGCACAGATAAGTGGTACTGTGAGGCAACCATAGAAGATATTAATTATCCAAATGCAAAGCTAGCTGTTTTCAAGGGTATGTAAATGAGACAGGTAGCAGCAGGTATGCGAGTGGACCCATCCAAGCAGTACAGCTATGCAGGTAGACAAAGCAATACAATGCAATGAAATTTGTACCCAAAAGTGCAGGAAACAATCTGCAGAGAAGCTGAATGCTAGATAATATGATCTTATGAGAATGAAATGTGTGAACTTAGACTGCTACACCTGAATATAAAGCAATGTTTGTAGTAGGTAGACTGAATGTGGTACCATGACTCTCAGAAGGATAACACCAAGCACCGTTGACAGGCTCAGTTAAGAAGCCATATATTATTTGCAGTGGTACTGCTATAGTGTCTAGCTATACTGACAACTGCCGAATTCATAAAAAGGAACTAAAGAGTGTACAGTATAGGGAGAAAAGGGGAGAGCAAGCCGACAGTAAAACATAAGAACCATGATAACGCTTACATGAGATGCTGGCAGAATTATACAATCCCACAGGTATTTGCCATTAGCAGCAAGATAGGCAGAAGGTAACTGTATGTTCCCTGCTCATATATTAAGGCACGTAAAGAGAATATGGCACATACGTATTTGGGGACATACCAGCTAGTGTGCATTTACCTTGACATCTACATATGTAAGTTTACCACATGGTGTACCACCACTAATACATAGAAAGGACATGGAAGAGATAGACAGTAGCGGACCCAGTTCTTAGGCCTTAGCAGAAGCTGCCTTTTCCCAAATTTCCTGAAAAAATTGAGTCATATTCACAAGAAATGTGGTGGTTCATGAATCTTACCTATAGTGTGATTTCTGCAATGCCGATACTTGCAAAGTCAATTGATGTGTGTACTTATACAGTTACTCAGCATACGCATGGAATTGTAAGCTGTGAGAAGTGAGCACAAGCAGTAGGCTACACTTCTTTATGCTATTAGTGTACCACAGCAAAATTTAGTGATTCATGGACATGTATGCCACCTGACCTTATTTGCTTATGTGCTGCACAAATAGATATGAACTTGCATAGTCTTGCAGGTGCGCTGGTATGTTTGAGGCTAAGTTACGCAGATTTGGGAAGTTAAACTGCTTATCTGGGCAGCATTAGTGGAAGGAATAGCAACATTATTTGGATCAATAGTCAGTCTGAAGATGTAAACAGTGTGTGAAAAGCATTTTTTCTCTGCCCCCTAAGGATGTTCACACTTCCATTGGAATTCATATTACAAAAGGCTAGCAAAAGGAGTGTGTATATTTGTGTGTGTGTGTGTGAGTGTGTGTGTGTGTGTGTGTGTGTGTGTGTGTGTGTGTGTGTGTGTGTGTGTGTGTGTGTGTGTGTGTGTGTGTGAGTGTCTGTGTGTGTGAGTGTGTGTATGTGTTTCACGTTTGTAGACAGAACTGGGAAACAGTTTAGCCCACAATGTCAGAAAAACATGTCCCTTTACATTATTGCTACTGTACACCCTCTTATGGCCTGTCCAAGGAATGTATTCCATATGGTGGTAAGTACAGCACTCATATGTCTACATATGTTCTCATAATTGCAGTAGTCCCATATCACTGGGAATTACCAAGGTGACCTCACTATCATCTTCAGGCACCTGTTGCCTAACTCTATGCATACCTGTTAGCACATACACCTGCTGTATGTAGGTCCATAACAGTTTCTACAGCTGACATTTGATGTAGGCCACAGCCATCCCTTTGATTAATGTCTGTTTTATGTGTGCATAGCTGTCATTCTAGCAAATGTAGTAGTATATAATTTTTATAACTGCGTCTCATGTGTATGCAGGTGTTTACGTTTGGAGGACGAGGTGAATGGTAGACACTAGATAATTTCAGCCCTGCAGAAAATGATATCCTGCTACAAGTACATAGGAGACATGAATCTCACCTGCTGAGAAGATGGAGTACTGATCAGCCTTTATGTGACCAGGAGTGGCTGACAATGGTCCATGACATGAATGCCATTGGGTACACACACACACACACACACACACACACACACACACACACACACACACACACACACACACACACACACACACACACACACACATTAAAGAAGTGTCATAAGCATGTTACTGACATGCTGTAGTATGCCATGGCAAAGGCACATTCTACAGTAACAGATCATCTGGGATTATTCAAGGAAGATTGGACACTGACATAATGAAGGATCCACCCCCACATGCAGATCTATTAAAACCTTCTGGCACATTGTATCTGTAATACCCACATGCATTGGTGTATGATGAACCATGTAAAAATCTCATACACTACATTACTGTACAGTTGTGCAGCTCATACACATTGTAGGCTGATAACAGCAACTGTTAGGTATGTACTGTTTAGGTACATTGGGTATCTAGACATATCAGGATAGTGGCAGAGGTAGGATGGGTCTGTACAGTACATCTTGCATGCACACTATTAGTGGGAATGCAATGGAGGTATGGTTTAGGTTCAGATACTCATGGACGTTTTGGTGTGTGCTTTGTTGTGTATTCACAAAGTAGAGCACAGCTATGGTAACAAGTGTAGAGGCTGGGGCACAACAGACTGAATTTGTCACATGATCTGGGGCTGATATTAATGATGAGACACAGATACATGAGTCACAGTTTGAATATACAGTGGTACTATTGATGGCCTTCTATATCATTGTTGCAGTATTCCTTAAAGAAGGGATGTTCCACCCTGGGCAGTCCATCACACAGCCAGTATAGATAAGCTTGAAAACGATTTTGTTTGCACCATACATGTATGCTCCCTGCACAGAATGTAGGGCATAAAAGGGACGTATGGACACAACCACCTAGAACTTCTTTTGGCACCAGTTCGAATGTCATTATTGTCAGTTGGTTTGAACAGTTTGTTGCTGTACTGAATATTTAGCAACACCAGATAACTGCCCTGTTGCAGTTATTTTTTCTTTTTTTTTTTTTTTAGAATTTACGTTCTTGTTCTTGTATTTTTTATCACTGCCTAGAGTTCATGTCATCCAAGAGGAGAAAGTGTCAGTGTGGGAGGCAGATTCCCCATAAGGATTGTCACAAACAGTGCCTTTTTTGTTTGGGTGCTTCCCACGACCATACCTCTTGTAGTATCTGTAAGGCATTTATGCCTAATGTACTTAGAAGCTGTTTGTCTTCCCTGTCCATTTATCTTGAAAACCAGTGACTTAGTTAGTTAGCCTAGGCTACCATCGCAGAATCCTTTATCCCCAAGATACTCTTCCTAGGTAAGAAGAAGAAGGCCAAGAAGTCTTGGCTGTATTCTTTGGCTGTGTAGCCTCCACTGGATGTCCCTCTAGAAGCAGGTAATAGCTCTGTAGGTCATTCAGTGTTTATGCTGGATTCCTCTGTCATGAACCCACCGGAAGCCGGCATGGATCCATCTTTACACAAGTCCTCTGAGGTTTGCAGGCATCTGCTTCAGACATCAAGGGGGAACCATGGCTGATTATCTCATATGGTCCTAGAGGGATTCATCAGATATTGATTAGGGAGGAATTTCCAGGTTATCTTCTTGAATCTCGCCAATTGTCAGAACCCCCAGTATTTGTTAGGGCTGATGTCCTGTCTAAGAAAAGGCAAAAAGTGAACCATGTTTCAGTCTGTTCTATGGATCCTCAAAGGGAATGGCAGGAGTTTACTCAAGGCTTGTTTTCTGCCTTAATGGCACTAATGCCTCAGCAAGGGGTTTCAGTATCTGCTCCTCCTTGGACCTCTACCCCTTCTTAATGGGTTAGGGAACCAGATTCCTTGGATGAGGATTCCTTGACTGGTGAGAGATCTTTGTCCTATTCTTCACAGATGCCTTTGCCTTGGGCTCATGGTAATGATGATGAGGAGTTTGTTAATCCTGAGTCTCCTTTTGAGGAATTATTGTTTGGGAGTACAGATGCTAGGATGATGGAATTCATCAAGTGTGATTCTTCAAAAGTGTCTGATATTCAGAGAAGATATTATGAGTCGCTTCAGGTGGATACTCCTAAACTATTGGCAGTTCCTCTTGTGCTGGCTGCCTTTTTATATACTTCCACTGTTGCCTCCAAGTCTCCTGATTCTAAGCCTCCTGCTCCTAAGAAACCTGATAGGGTCTTTAAGGTTCCTGAGAACTGTCTATTTTTTATTTAAATGTCCTTCTGCTGATCCGGCTGTGGTGTCATTTTTCTTCTGACAAACCTTCTAAACTTTTGCCCTCTTCCAAACTTTAGCCTTTCAATAAGGATAGTAGGGCAATGGAGAGGCTTGGCAAGAAAGTTTACACTGCTTCTACCTTGGGGTTTAGGGCTATTAGGGCTATTCATTACCAGACCCACATGACCAGGTATGCTCTGGCCTTGATTGCTCAGGCTTGTCAGGTTATCTCTGCCCTCCCTGATTCTGATGACAACTTCTTTGCCTTATTTTTTTTAGGTTCTGCTTCTCAAGTGGCTTGCCGCTCTATTGACTGTAGCTATGATGCTGCTGACACCATGTCTAGGGCCATGGCTTTTGGGTTAGTCATTAAGCATTATTATTGGATTTGTTTCCACTCTCTTCCTGATGACATTAAGGCCAAGTTGTTGGATGCTCCATTGGATACTACTGATCTTTCTGGGACTGCTGCAGCTGACTTGTTTAAGTCTCTTCAAGAGAAAGGCAAATCCTTGAAAGACCTTAAACATATTTTTGTCTCTCCTATCCCCAAATTCCAGAGGAATTAACCTTCTAGATCTGCTTTCTTTAAGGACAGGAAGGGTGGGAGGTGGGCCCCCTCTGCTAAGGCTTCTCAGATTTCTGTGGCCTATAAGTCTTCTTTATCTGATAAGCTTGCTTCTCTTTGACAACATGCCTCTTGCCTTTAGACCAGGTTTCTTTTTCCCTTTGGCTCTCCCTTTTTCTTCCAAATTAACATTTCATCACTTCAGACTCTTGGGTTCTTTCTATTATCCATCAGGATTACTTAGTTATATGGAAATCTCTCCATCCTTTTTCTGGTATTCCTCAACCACCTTTAGAGCACCTTCCTTATTTCCCGGAGGTTCTAGGGTCCCTGTTGAACCAAGGGACCATTCAACCTGTACCCCCTTCCCAAGTGGGATTGCGTTATTATTCCAGGATGTTCCTGGTTCCTTGAAAGGAGGGCACTTGGAGACCTATTTTGGATTGTTCCCTGCTCAACACCTTTCTTGAGATACCTTCTTTTCGGATACTTACTCTTCAAACTCTGTTTCCTCTTTTATTACTCCAAGCTTTTCTGGTGGCCTTGGATCTGAAAGATGATTGCCTTCATATCCCTATTTACCCTCTCTACAGGAAGGTTTTGATTTTTCACAGGGACAGGGTGTCCCTTTGTACTAATCCTTCTTTTATGCCCAAGGTAGTAAATGAGTTGTCCTTAAATCAGTTGGTACAACTCCCTTCCTTTTTCTATTCTCCTCAGTCTGCTACTGAGAGGCTCCTACATACCTTAGATTTGCACAAACAGCTCAGGTACTATTTGTAAGTCTGATCAGCTTTTTTTTTTTCCTTTAATCCCAGGTCTTCGGGTTTGGCTGTTTCTAAGCAAACTATCTTCTCCTGGATATCTAAGGCCATTTATTTTTGTTATTCTTTTCACTTCAAGTCTCTGCCTGCTTCTGTTAGAGCTCATTCTACTAGGGCTGTTACCTCTTCTTATAGGTTCATAGGTTCATAGGAGGTTACTAGGCTAATGGTCCTAGGGCCTTTACAAGCCTAGCCATGTAATAACCCATGTACCCTTATTGACCGTAGTTAGGCAGTCATTGTTAGCAGAGTGATTCTGTGATAAGCATCAACTGCCCCTGTCCATTACGGACATAGCTGCCGCCCTGGGGTGAATTTACACTCACCCATCCAGTTGTCAAGGTTCTGCTTAAATAGGGTTATTGAGGAGCTCAGCTTCACATGGAGTGAGAGCTTTTTCCAGAGGACCGGCAAGCTCTGGGAGTTATATCCATCTCTCCAGCATGTGCTGTTAATGTCACAGGCTAGGTTGAGATCCATGGAGTGAGTTACTCTTTTCCCATGTGATCTCCTTTGATTTGTGTATGTGCAGCATTTCTATTATGGCAGGGTCAGAGACTGCTCTGTAGGCAGGCAAAGGTCGCTTCTCAGCGACCTATATGGTACAGAGTACAGTTACAGGGCTTTTAATCTTTCCATGTAGGTCATGTTTTGGAGGTCCTGGATTCTCTTGGTTTGAAACCTCTGCGGTCTCTCCATTTGCCGCAGGTGTCTGGTGAGGTACATATAAAAGGCAGCATTATACTCAATTAGAGGTCTGCTAAGGGTTGAGTACAGCAGAAATATAACCTCCATAGTCTTGGATGCGATGCCCTTATTTATGAGATGCGCAATGTAGAAGGGTTTCTTACCACTATGGACACATGGTGATCGAAGCTTAAATTGCTATCAACCCATGTTCCCAAGTCTTGCATCACTGAGTTTGAGCTTAGAGGGGTGCTGTTTATACATGCTTAGCAGGGGCTACTTCTTTGCCAAAGGGGATAATGAGGAATTTTTGTGCATTAAGTTTTAGTCTGTGACTTTGGCACCAATCATTTGTCTTCATCAGCCCCTTCTGTAATATGTTAACATCATTGGGGAACTCTATGATTGCACTCAGTTTACAGTCATCTGCAAACTTGGTAAGCCACAGGCCATCAACCTTCACCTGAACTTCAGAGAATTAGATTCCAAACAGTAGAGGGTCCAGCACAAATCCTTGTGGGACTTGACTGGTAACTGGTCTACTGATGGAGGTGGACTCTCCAACTTTGACAGTGTGCATTCTGTCAGTGAACCAGTTGGCTACCCATCTAGTGATGTATGGGTTAATCCCCAGCTGGGAGAGTTTCTCAATGATACCTGAGTGGAGGATAGTGTCAAAGGCCTTGGCCAAATCGAAATAGGTGGTATGTACTGCTTTTCCCTCATCCGGGGCTTTGGTGACATTCTCAAAGAAGTCCACCAGGCTCAGTAAGCAAGAGCTACCCTTTGGGTAGAGTCAGGTCAAGAGTTTGAAGTTTGTCTATGTCCTTGTGATGATTCTTTCCATGGCCTTGCAGATAAGGCTAGTTAGGCTTATGGGTCGATAGTTTCCAGGGTCAGTTGATGGGACACCTTTGTTCAAGGAGATTACCGTTGCTGTTCTCCACTATGCTGTAACAAAGCAAGTGCTCTGGCTATGGTTAAACAGAGTGCTGAGTGGTTCCACTAGGTCTTGTTTTAGATTGTTTAGTAAGCAGATTGGGATGTTATCTGGTCCCAAAGAAGTCATGTTTTTGGCCTTGGTGAGCACTTGTATGACCTGTTCTTTGGAGATATTCAGTAGAGGACTGATGTCAGGAATGCTTTGGGGTATGACTGGTGGGGACAGGGGGTGAAGTTATTGCCAAATCTGTCAGCTAGCAGGTTGGCAATTTCCTCAGGTTCATTGTGAGTGGTACCATCCGCTATAAGTTTGGCATACAGCTGGGCACTCCTTTTTTCAGGTTCAGATGTTGCTAAAGAATACTTTATGATTCCCTTTAGCCAGGGATGTGAATTTAGTCTTGTAACTAGCCTTAGAAGACTTTGCAAGATATCTGATTTGCTTGTTCAAGGTGTGGAGGGTATTCTTCCTCTGTTGAGTAAGTTCCCTCCTGTACTTATATATCAGTTTCTATCTTTTTTTGTATAACTTACTTATACTTACAGTCTATCAGGGTGGTTTGTTTTTTCAGGAAGACATGGTTTTGTTCATGTTAAGTACATCTGAACCAATGCATTTGTTTAAGTGGCTATATAGGGCATTTGTGTACTCGTCTGCATAGGAGTCATTGTTGGCTGTGTTAGCTGGGGCTTTGAAACTTTTTATATCATTGCTTAGTAGGCAATATTTTGCTTTGGAGAAATTTTCCAGTTTTTTTACTCTGTGGGGGTCTCAGGTTTGATCTTTACTACAAACAAGACTGATTTATGGTCTGACCTTATCAGGGAGGGCAACACACAGGGGGTAGTGCATTGACCCCTCCCTATGTTGGTGAGCACTAGGTCCAGGACATTTGAGCCCTTTATTGGGGGTGTTCCAGGGCATTTAAATTAACAAAGTCCAGGAATCTCATAGCAATTGTGTTTGTGTTCACATAAGTGGTCCAACTGATGGAAGGATAGTTGAAATCTCCCATGGCTAAGGTGTTTGGCTGTATACTGAGTGACTCTAGCAAGTCCAAGTAGGTGGTGTGATTCTCCGGGTCCCCTTCACTACACCGACACGCCACAAAGCCGACACCCAAAACACTGAGACCAAAAGACCGAAAACACACAATACCGACAACTCACAAAACCGAACACCATAACACCGACACCCAAAACACCGACACACAAAACGTAAACTACACATTACACACAACTATATATGCACTAACCTTAACCCAAACCCTAACCCTAAGGTCCGACACTACCGCACACTTACCCTACCCGCACCCTAACCCTAACTCACTTAACCCAGCCCTAAACCTAAAGTCCGTCACTATCGCACACTTACCCTACCTGCACCCTAACCCTAACTCACTTAACCCGCCCCTAAAACTACAGTCCGTCACTATCACACACTTACCTTACCCACACCCTAACCCTAAGTCCGACACTACCGCACACTCACCTTTCCCGCACCCTAACCCTAAATCCCTCACTATCGCACACTTACCGAGTCGCGCTCACACATTACCCATGTCGGTGTTTCGGCCGTCGGGATTTCACCTTGTCGATCATCTGTGACTTCGGTCTTTTGGTCTCGGTGTTTTGGGTGTCGGCTTTGTGGCGTGTCGGTCTAGTGAAGGGGACCTGCTTCTCCTGGTTCATGTTGGGGGAGTGTGTCACTAGCAATAATGTGGAAGAGTATTTTACCAATAGTTATTTGGACCTGCAGTAGCTCAAGACAGTCTTATTTTTTCACCAGTCTCGAAGTGTATTTGGATTTAATAAAGATGGATACACCTCCACCTTTGGTTCTTTCACACTTGTTGTGGGGTCTGAACATGTGGAAGGCATTGTAGCTTTGTACAGCTGGGGTGCTCTTTGTGGCCTTGAGCCAGGTCTCAGTGACTGCACAAGATGTCAGCATCTTCCAAGGTGAGGAATGCCTCCAGGTAGTGCAGTTTACTGTTTAAGCTCCTAGCATTAAGCAGCATGGCCATGAGGTTGTCTTTAATGGATTTCTTTATGTTGGATGTTTTGTTATTTGGTCTTTGCCTAAAAAAGGCACTATGGGGAAGGCAAGCATCTTTGCCAGTATCCAAAAGCCTTGAGGAAATAGGTGAAGGCCATCTCTAGCAAAGCAGCGTGGATTGTCGGCCATGTCTTTCCAGGCTGACGGATACTGGATCACCCTAGAGTGGCACCAGAAGCTAAGCCAATTATTAAATGCAATCATTTTTTGTCTATATTGTGGCATCATCCTAGGTGAAGGCAGAATGCTGCTCAGGGCTAGAGACATACCTGACTGGGGCACATAATCTGAGAGTTCAGTCATGTCTGTCTTCATATAGTCCAGAGAGGTACTGTAAGTCTCAAGTCATTCACTCCAACATGTCATAATGGTAATTGTTGCTGACTGACAACCAAAAGAAATTAAAACTAACTAGTAAAAACCACAATGCCAGTCCACAGAGACTCTGACCTGTACTAAAATATCCCACTCAGAGAACCATACACAAAGAGTAAGAAGGTGATTGAGAAGGACATATTAAGAAAATCGAACTCATCTAGATCAATCTGGTGTTGTATGAACATATCATTTGACAAATATTTAATATTTTTGTAAGCAATATTAAATTCATTCAGAGAAATACATGGATAAGTGTCATCAGTAATAAGTTTGAGCATCCTGTTGATTTAATCAGATTTCTCCATAATGACCAGTCCTTCCCCTTATCAGGCATCATTATTCTTAAATTTTGACTTTTCAATTCGTTTATCAATTCTTTTTCTTTAGGATTAAGGTTATCTCCAAAGTCATAATTTCTTACTTTTTTATAGTCAGAAATATCTTGAAAATCTAATTCACAGTTTTTTTCAACTACAGATAAGGTAGGATGGATATTTAAGTGCTGGAGATTCTGAGTGGATCCATAACATCAGTGAGATTATCAAACATAATATTTAGGTTTACTTTCCTGATGAACTGTTTAAAATCCATAAGGACATAAGCTAAATTGGCAGTTTTTTTAGGTACAAAAGTGAACTCACGTGCAAATAAATCAGCACAGTCAGTAGAATTCTAAATTAAATATTTTAAAATCCCCATGTGTATTTCTAATGATTGAACAAGTTTCATTGTTTTCTGGTAACTCCTGGTTCATCTCTACTGATTGTACTTCTTGTGGCCCCCAATTCTGCCACTGTCGTTTCCCTCCCTGGGGTCCTTGGAACTGGGATTTGGTAACCCATTGTCCTTGTTGCCCTTGTTGCTGCTTTTACTGAATCCTTTGGGACCACTGAGGAGGTGGGTGGTCTAAAGGGACATTCAAATTGTTGAAAGAAGTATTAATATGTTCTAGTTCATCGACTGCTGTTCCAGCTACAAAAATGTTGTCATGAAAGGATGGATGGAGTTTTGTGCCTCAAGTCTGTGAAACAGTTGGGGTAGGATAAGCTTTATGATGTGCATAGTCGGCTCTATCTCACTCGAGTTTTTTCATTTTTTTATTTTCCATGCTGGTTATCTGTTGATCAATACTAGAAAAAATTCAGGCATAGTCATATTTAAACTTATCAAAGGTAAGGTTGTACGTAATTGTCTCATTGAGTTTACTGATCTCCACGGTAAGCTCCTTAATTGCTTTTACATTATATCTGATGAGCAGCTCCATGTATGCACTGCCATGGTGGTCAGACATTCTAATCAAATCAATATGTAGTGGAGATCCACTGATTAATGCAGTTAGATATCTCTGCATGCAAATTCCTTTAGGCACACAACTGACCCTAATGCAGTCAGTAAATAATGCATTTTCAAGTTGAAGCTTCCTAATTTTTAAAAGTTTATAATCAAATTTGTTGATTAAATTCTCAAGACTGGCATCATATTGTTGCTCCCCTGTTGCCAACTGGAAATCTCCTTGTAACCACTCTTGCAAACCTGGAAGAATCCTGGGAGCTGTGGTGTTTGCATTATCAGAATTATCAGGATACTGCCTCATAGCCAAGTCTGCTGAATCAATCATTTCCCTAAATCAGGACCTGGCTATGGTGTTGCACCCCAGAGAGGGTACAGTACCTGCAGTTAAGTTATCCAACCTTTGGGATAACTGTTGTATTAAAAGAGTTAAGTCACCAACAGTCTGTTGCAAATCCAGTGTTTCAGAATCTGTGTAGGGTTAACTGCTTGGTCCTAGTCTTTGGGTTAGCAAGTTGAAGAGCCTTGGCATGAAAAGAACACAGAGAGATAAAGCAAAATTACAATTAACTTGCTGCTCCTGGAGGAGGAAAACTAGCGTTGTGCTTAGTCTTCTCCCTCTCGTGGTCTCAGGATGCTTCTTCAGTCCTAGTTAGTTCTGCTGGGTGGAAGGGTTGTCCTCAGTTCTTGTAATGAATCCAAATACTCAGTTCTTGTAATAAAGACAGATACTCAGTTCTTGTATAAGGATTCCTTGATTTGGCAGATGAGCACTGCTGGGTCTATATTAGAACACCGAACGTTCAAAATTTCGAGTGTTCTAATATCGACCCATTTTCAGCGAATGCTGAAAATATCGAAGAAACAGAAAAACAAATTTTTTCCTAGGGAAAGAATTTGCTTGTCTGTTTCTGTTGCTTCGGTATTTTCAGCTCTGTGGTGGAAAGTTACGGGTCGGGTTCAGGTAAGTGTGCGACTGTGTGGATGTGAGAGTTAGGGTGGGTTAGGTGAGTTAGGGTTAGGGTGCGGGTCAGGTTGTGTGCGATTGTGTGGATGTGAGGGTTAGGGCGGGGTAGGTGAGTTAGGGTTAGGGTGCGGGTGAGGTGAGTTAAGGTAAGTGGATACTTAGTGGTGTATGTATAGTTTAGTGTACGGTTAGGTATAAGAGTTTAGGTGTATGTGTGTGGCTTGCTGTTTGATTGGTGTGGTTGTGTTGTGTGTATGTGTTTTGGAACAGCAAATTGTTTCCCTAGGAAAAAGTTTGCTGCTCTGTATGTTTGATGTTTTAAATTTTCGATTCATAGGGTTCGATATTAGAACACTCGAAATTTTGAACGTTCGGTGTTCTAATATAGACTTGCGCTGCTTAGAAGACTATCATGTGCTTACAGCTGGCTATTTATTACAGTTGCAGTAGGAGTGTCTAAGGTCAGTTCCGCCCATTTCATCTAAGGAGTATATAGGGGAGGGGATTAAGCTTTATTGAAACCACCCGTGATGAAATGGTGAAGCTGCCCTTCCGTGTTTGTGGGTGGGACTGGAAACATAAGATTCTTGAACTTTCATAGATAGCTGTGCAGACAAATGTATTAGTGAGTTTTCATTTCCAGACCTAAAACCTTAGGATAGCAAGTGTGAAAACATAGCTGTGATATGTAAAAAAATCTTTGTATATTAATATTATTTATTCAGTGATGAGTTGGACTTGTTTTAGGCTCTTTGCAAGTTTCAAGACATCAGTCGTAAAAATTAGGATTGACAAGTCTGTCAACTAAGTGCTGCAGCACTTTCAAATTATCTTCTTCAGATCTACCAAAAAATTTTTGTGAAACTAGTAAAAATGATTTAATCAACAATAATCCTGATGTAACAAATATATAGAGATCCAACAAAAGGGTTTTCGGAGTGTACCGGGACTGAACACAGAGGGAGCTGGCTGTCGAGTTCTTGCCCTGTAGGCTAGGCAAACTCCCCCACCACTATCATTCATATTCACAGATAGATTTCTTGGGTCTATATCAGAGCAGCGAAACGGCATTACAGCGAATGCCATTTCGCCGACACATCTACACTGAAACTCCATAACAGCGAAAGCTCAGGTCAGCAATTTTTTACCCAGGGAAAAAATCACTTGGCCTGAGCTGTAACATTGCCCTTTACCCCACTGTAGTGCGATCTCGGTGTTGGTATATTTAGTTAGGGGGGTGTGGGGGCGTGGGGGGTGAGGCCTCCCACTTTACAATGCTTTAAGTGGTTTGTTATGTTGTGTTGATCTACCAATTTTTTTCCATGGGAAAAAGAATTGGTGACCTGAGGTTTCACTGTTATGGGGTTTTGGTGTGGATGTGTCGGCGAAACAGCATTCAGTGCAATGCCGTTTCGCTGAGTTACTATAGACCAAGATTTCTTAGGTAATGATTTCTATCCTAATGGATCATGGTTTTTGCTTTATTAATTACTTTATGTTATATATACTTTTCTTTGTGTTTAATATATATATATATATATATATATATATATATATATATATATATATATATATATATCAAGAAATCCAAAGTTCCCAAAGTACGTATAAACCAGTCCCTTAACAAAAATGTATAGGAAGCAGAAACAAAGTCTATGTGAAAACGCTGTTATTTAACTTTCCAGTAAATTGCGTTTCAGTAACAGTTGAAAGCATGTGAGAATGTTCAGTTGCTTACTCAAATATAAATATGCTGGTTTCTAAATACCTGTTATTTTCTTTACAGGCATTAAGTATGCCAATGTCCAAAGTGAAAAACAGACCTTAAAACGCTATTGTAGTGTTTTCAGTAGTAGCGTTGTATTAATCTTGCACATATATATATGAATTTACAACTTCCCACAAGCTTTTTCAGAGCATTTACAGGAACCAACATCCAAAATAAAACTTGTAGCGTTTGTATATTAGATTCCAACAGCTGCATAGAGTACAACCTCCAACTTCCAAGCATATAAAAGTTACACTTTCTTGTAAACTTCTTACCAAACGTTGCAAATACCAGCATACAAAGTAAAACTTGAAGACTTTATTGTGAGCGCTTTCGCGGTGGACTCGACCCCGTTTCATCAGACAAACAGCAAGTGAGGAACACCAAAAGATTTAAAAAGGAAAGGATGTGACATCACAATCCCTTTCCAATTAACAAGCCCAATGGAATGTTAACGATTAGGCAGAGTAATTTAAAATTAAAGTTATACACATCTTTTCCACTGAATCTAGCTGATAAGCCTTGACTTCACTTGCATTAACCAAACATCCTACAATATTAAAACATCTAACTTAACGTGCATTAACCAAACATCCTACAGTATAGAAGCAACATATTAACACTAATAAAATTATAATAGTATAGATAAACATATATAGGATAAAATATATATATAAAAATATGCACATTAACTAAATGAGATTCATGACCAATGTGGACACATAAAAATATATATATATATACCTCTCGAATATGCAAATCTATATACTAAGTTAATATGCAAAAAAAAAAAAAAAAATATATATATATATATATATATATATATATATATATATATATATGTGTGTGTGTAACTAAAGTATATACAACAAAAACTGGATGCATGCCTAAAAATTGTGTAAACACTATTGGAATATATGTATCAAAGCAATAGAACTCTAAATAGTTATGTATAAATATATTATGTTATAGAATATTAGAATAATGTATGCACAGGTGTGTGTACATACACCTTGAAATATATGTATAAAAACTATGATTGAGACTATAGTAAAAATTATATAACAGTCTATATCTATCTGTATCTCTAGCATGACTGCATAAAATTCAATGAATGTGTGGTATATTGACTTAGAAAGAAACGTGTAAATATTTGTATAAAAAATGAATGTAAATATAAATATAAAAGGATATATGTAACGAATATGTATATGAATGAATATGATGAATAGTTAATAAACAAAATGAGGAGGATAAGAAACATAATAATAAAAAAGGTGTCCATAATCATATAGGTCTCTTTTTGAGGTATGGTTTAATGGACACAGTGCCATTTAGACCCATGCCTCTATGCGCTGCAAGTCTACAAATCCATTCAAGTTCCATTAATTCTGTTTGATTTATTATGTCTCCAATTCTATTACTGGGCTTTATTACATGCAATACTTGGAACAAGAATGTATGCTGTCTTCCCTGTAACAGTGTGTGCTTTGATAATGCACTGTGCTCTTCTCCTCTATTCAAACAATAGATGTGGTCTCTAATCCGTTCTCTGAGCGATCGGTTCATCTTACCAACATAAAATACGAAACATTGAACACAATGAGCTAAATAGACCACATTCTTAGTTGCACATGTGCTGTCATGTTTCAATACCCACAAATGACCTGTCTCAGGATGTCTATAATAGTGAGATTCATCAATATATTGGCATTGCGGGCATTGACCACATTTTTTCGTATGTTCAAAGCCTGTAATGGGAGTATAATGTTGTGGTTTGTTGTAAAGATGTTGTTTTAATGTTCTCATATTCTTATACACAAATTTGGGTTGTCTGCCTACAATATTACCAACTTTTTCATCTGCCATCAGAATATTCCAATTAGAGGTAATGGCATCTTGTATTTGTTTCAAATTATTGCTAAATGGAAGTATGATAGAAACTTGATTGTACTCTGTATTAACATTGTTAAGGTTGGAAGAATCAAGAATATTCGAAAAATATGGTTTTGCAGTAGTCTCTCTGAGTTTGGACATATTTTCATATACAGTGTCTATTTCCATGGTAGTATAGCCTCTGGATATTAGACCTGTTCGTAGCTGACCTAGGTCTTGCTGGAAATCTGAATCAAGGGTGGACAGTCTGGAAACCCTCATGGCTTGCCCTTTGATGATGTTATTAAAAATCCACGGATTGTGCATGCTTTGCCTATGTAGGAATGCTGGCTTATAACATTCTTTTCTATGTACCTTTGTATGTATTTGATTATTTGTTTTAAATAGTGTCACATCCAAAAATCTATTGTAGTATAAGAAAAATTAGTAGTAAATTTTAGAAAATGACTACTTTTGTTCAGGTTGTCAAAGAAAGAGTTATATGAAGCAACCGTTCCCCTCCATAGAAAAAACAAGTCATCTACGAACCTTTTGTAAAAAAGGATCTGTGCATTGGATCTAATGCATGCATTTTCAAATTCTGCCATGACCAAATTTGCGTAACTATTCGCGCAACTTGTTCCCATGGCCACCCCTGTGGTTTGCCTGTAACATGTGTCTTGGAACAAGAAAACATTATTTTCCAAGACTAATTCCATAAGCAGGATCAAAAAGTCTAGTTTCTCCTTTGAATGACTGGTGTGTTGTAATAAGTATCTTCTCAACATGGACAATCCTTCATTGTTAGGAATACAAGTGAAGAGTGATTTAACGTCCATTGTAGCAAATAAGACTTCATCAATCTGAATCGTCCTACTATTATTCAGATAGTTATATAGATCTTGCAAAAAATCACGTGAATCTTTTAAGATACAGGGAGAAGTACCTAGAACATTCTTGAGTTCCTGTTCAAGGTAAATGGATATGGGTTCAGTTACCCACCCTGAGCCAGCTACTATAGGTCTCAATTCAGGTTGGTACAAGTTCTTATGTACCTTCGGTAATCCTGAAATAGTGGGAATTAAGGGACTTTCAACAGTCATAAATCTCAATAACTGTTCATTAATGAGGCCCATGTCTTTGCAATCAATTAATTCTGTAGTAATACGATCATGTATTTTAAAAATTGTTTCTTTGTTAATAATCTCATATGCTTCTTGTTGAAGTAGCTCTTGCATCTTGAGACAATAATAAGTTGTATCCAGTACAACTATGGGACCTCCTTTGTCTGCTGGGTGTATAGTTATTTGGTCGTTGTTCTTCAATTCAGACAAAGCTGCTAGCTCGAGGTTTGTGAGATTACTATTTTTGATGTTAGGCTTTTGAACTGTGAATGTCCCATTGTATATATTATTTTCTACCGCCTTAACAAAGACTTCTACATTATTATTCATTGTTGGAATAAATGTACTTCTTCCACGTAATGAATGATTTTGTATACTATTATCATTAGCAAATAATAATTTCAAAGAAATATTTTGTGCAAATGCTCTTAGAGCTATTATAGCATGACTAAGATCCATATTTGAGGAGGGAATAAAAGACATACCTTTGTTGAGTAATTCCTTCTCCATATTGGATAGGTCATATTTGGATATATTAAGAACTAAGGAATTCAGTTCCAAAATGTCTACAGTGTTTGTTGTTGCTGTACTGGATATATATCCTTCCTTTTGGCTCCTCGGGCATTGTCGTATTCCAGAGACCTCTTCCTGTTGGTACGTATTGGAAAAGGGGGTTCCACCGGATTGTGGATTTCAACTTTCTCCAATTGGATTTTCCTTCTGACAGCACCTGCCAAGGAAATATCTGATTTAGGAGCAGTAATGGAGGTATCCGATCCAAGTTGTTCGTTGGTAGCCTCATTCGGTGTGGTGTAAACGGATGAGGAGGCAGAAGTTTCAGGGGATAAAATAGAAGGAAGGATGCTATTGGAGACCTTTGTCTTCTCCATTTGCTGAAGTTGTTCTGTTGGTCCATTCGATAGCCTATAGGATTCAATGTTGTTTTCTCCTTTTTTCTCAGTTTCTCTCCATTCGGAGCTGTTCAGTTGTGTCCTCGAAGCCTTATTTAGGCCTTGACGAGCATCCATGTTCCTTTGGTTATTCCTGTTTTGACTGCTAGACCGCGTTTGAGCTATAGGTTGCTCATTCGTATGCTTTGGCCAAATGAATATATTCCTTGAAGCAAAATCATTGATATCACGTTGTAGCTTTCTTCTTTTATTTTCCCAGAGGTTCCGTTCATATCTGGAAATGCGATCTAATAGCTCTTGCATGAATAATTCTGTGGCATTGTCTCCACTGAGACCGATTAACTGTTCTTGGTACTCCATGATGTTCTTTCTAAGTTCTATTTCCATTGGTTGAAAAAATTCAATCAATAGTTGTATATAAGCTCTACTTGTGCTTAAGTTTATTTGTTGCCATTTTTGCAATAAAATCGGGTATGTGTTCCCATAGGTGGGCATAGTTAGTACTCGCAAACCTCGTGGGATAACACCTTTGTCGAGACAAGCCTCCATATGGAAACGTTGGGCTTGCAATCGTTTGAACCTGTATAGAGCATTCTCCGTCTCTTTCTTTATATTTTTAATACGTAATTCATTCCCTGGTTGTTCCTTATCTATGTCAGATGCATTTGCACAGTCCATGTTAACCAAGGGATTTACATTGTCCTCCAAAATAGAGCGTAGTCGATTAGTTGTATCAGAATTAAACAGGTCTTGTACTTTGTGATTATTTTCTGCTCCTTCCATGATTCCCACAAAATGTATCAAGAAATCCGAAGTTCCCAAAGTATGTATAAACCAGTCCCTTAACAAAAATGTATAGGAAGCAGAAACAAAGTCTATGTGAAAACGCTGTTATTTAACTTTCCAGTAAATTGCGTTTCAGTAACAGTTGAAAGCATGTGAGAATGTTCAGTTGCTTACTCAAATATAAATATGCTGGTTTCTAAATACCTGTTATTTTCTTTACAGGCATTAAGTATGCCAATGTCCAAAGTGAAAAACAGACCTTAAAACGCTATTGTAGTGTTTTCAGTAGTAGCGTTGTATTAATCTTGCACATATATATATGAATTTACAACTTCCCACAAGCTTTTTCAGAGCATTTACAGGAACCAACATCCAAAATAAAACTTGTAGCGTTTGTATATTAGATTCCAACAGCTGCATAGAGTACAACCTCCAACTTCCAAGCATATAAAAGTTACACTTTCTTGTAAACTTCTTACCAAACGTTGCAAATACCAGCATACAAAGTAAAACTTGAAGACTTTATTGTGAGCGCTTTCGCAGTGGACTCGACCCCGCTTCATCAGACAAACAGCAAGTGAGGAACACCAAAAGATTTAAAAAGGAAAGGATGTGACATCACAATACCTTTCCAATTAACAAGCCCAATGGAATGTTAACGATTAGGCAGAGTAATTTAAAATTAAAGTTATACACATCTTTTCCACTGAATCTAGCTGATAAGCCTTGACTTCACATGCATTAACCAAACATCCTACAATATTAAAACATCTAACTTCACGTGCATTAACCAAACATCCTACAGTATAGAAGCAACATATTAACACTAATAAAATTATAATAGTATAGATAAAAATATATAGGATAAAATATATATATAAAAATATGCACATTAACTAAATGAGATTCATGACCAATGTGGACACATAAAAATATATATATATACCTCTCGAATATGCAAATCTATATACTAAGTTAATATGCAAAAAAAAAAAAAAAATATATATATATATATATATATATATATATATATATAAGTGTGTAACTAAAGTATATACAACAAAAACTGGATGCATGCCTAAAAATTGTGTAAACACTATTGGAATATATGTATCAAAGCAATAGAACTCTAAATAGTTATGTATAAATATATTATGTTATAGAATATTAGAATAATGTATGCACAGGTGTGTGTACATACACCTTGAAATATATGTATAAAAACTATTATTGAGACTATAGTAAAAAATATATAACAGTCTATATCTATCTGTATCTCTAGCATGACTGCATAAAATTCAATGAATGTGTGGTATATTGACTTACAAAGAAACGTGTAAATATTTGTATAAAAAATGAATGTAAATATAAATATAAAAGGATATATGTAACGAATATGTATATGAATGTTTTTGTTGTATATACTTTAGTTACACACTTATATATATATATATATATTTTTTTTTTTTGCATATTAACTTAGTATATAGATTTGTACGTTTTTTTATTTTTTATATGTTTTCCCCTAACAGGTTTGTTTGTTTTTCAATTGAATTGTACAGGTTATAAGTCACATTAAAGGTAGAAAAAGTTTTGAAATGATTTATTGTGGTCTCATTTTTTTATATCACAAATACTTGGCACTTTAACAGGGGTATCTAAACTTTTTATATCCACTGTATATATATATATATATATATATATATATATATATATATATATATATATATATGTGTGTATATATATATATATATATATATATATATATATGTGTGTGTCTGTATATATATATATATATATATATATATATATATATATATATATATGTGTGTGTGTGTGTGTGTGTGTGTGTGTATATATATATATATATATATATATATATATATATATATATATATATATATATATATATCAAATATATGTGTGTGTTTTCATTATCCACCTTTCCCTTTTTGTTGATATAGTTATATTTAAAATCCAGGTACTATTTTTAGGTTAATTAATGCTTAATTGATTATTCACTATTAGGCCAAGTACAGATTTGGCCAAGATTCCCTGGTACTTTGACCTGAGACATATTTACCCAATCTGGCCTCAACAATTAGGAATATTTCTCCCCACATACAGGCTGGGCAAGGCATTAGACTTTTGGGAGACCACTGGACTTCCATTGTGGAAGTTAATTAAACCCAGGATGCCTCCTTTGTATCTGAGCCCATTTAATACTATGGAATGAAACATGAAAAACAGATTCCGACATCCGCACTGGTGAGTACTTGGTTACTTGCCATTTTCTTAAAAGTATGTTTTTCAAAAATGTGCTTTAACTGTATTTCTAAAAAAGCAACACATTGTTTAAACTTCAAGCCCTATGAACTGTAATATCCATGTGGTCGCCATTTCATGTCTCGTGTCCCTCCCCCAGTGGTTAAGCTACCTCATGGGCTCTGGTTACAGTTCTTCACAACCCAAGTGCTATTCATACCATTTTGCCCTTTAGCATTTAAAGTTAGCTTTTTTGGACATGTTTCTTCTGACAAAGAATAAAAAATTCCCACTACTGGCTCCCTTTTATTCAACCCTGGTCCCCTCCGTTAACATTTTCTAGCACTTCTGCTCTAATCAAAGCTCCAGTTTTAAAGGGAATGTTATAAAGATCAAAGTTTCTATAGTACTTTATTACATATTGTATGTATTTTTTTCATACACATGAAGCACAAAGTATGGGTTAACCTTATGGTTGCCACTGCTGATGTTACATGGCGAAGTACACTACGGAGAGCTGCCTAGGTCTCTCTTGTCCCTCCCCATCCCTCTCTCCCCTACTGCAAATTTTCCTTTTGGGCTCTGGGTACAATTTTGTTTTGTATGTTTTTCATTTCATTTTATTTTAATTCACAGTCTAAATGCTCTCCATGACACCCTTTGTGATCCAAGTAAAAGACAGAATAAATACCCAGGTGTAACCACATGATACTGTATTCTAAGCAGCACTCATCTGCCAAATAAAGGAACACTTATAAAAGAATGGAGTGTCTATCTTTATTACAAGAACTGAATATTTCAATTTATTACAACAACTGAGGATAAGTCTTCCACCCAGCGGAACTAACTAGGACTGAAGAAGCTTCCTGAGACCACGAGAGAGAGAAGACTAAGCACAGCACTAGTTGTCCACCTCCAGGAGCAGCAAGTTGATCAGTTTTAAGTGTAATTTTGCTTTATCCCTCAATGTTTCAGAATCTGGTAAGAGTGGTTGAGAACTGGTCACTGGTCGGTCCTCTTGCAGCCATGGTGTTAAATCACAAATGAACAACCAAAAGAAATTAAAACTAACTAGTAAAAAACAAAATTCCAGTTTGTGTTGTGGTTTCTAGTATCTATCAACAGGTAACCAGCATGCAAAATAAAAAAAAATGAAAAAACTCGAGTGAGATAGAGTCGACTATGCACGTCATAAAGCTTATCCTACCCTACTGTGTCACAGACTCGGAGCACAAAATTCCATCCATCCTTTAACGACAACATTGTTGTAGATGGAACAACATTCGATGAACCAGAGCGTGTTAATAACAATATGCCTTTTAACAATTTGAATGCCCCTTTAGACCACCTACCTCTTCAGTGGTCCCAAAGGATTCAGGAAAAGCAGTAACAAGGGGAACAAGGACAACAGGTTACCAACCCCCAGTTCCAAGGACCCCAGAGAGGGAAATGGCAGTGGCAGAATTGGGGCCGCAAGAAGTACAATTGGTACAGGCAAACCAGGAATTACTGGTCAACAATGAAACTTGTTCCATCGTAACAAATATACATGGGGATTTTAAAATACTTAATTTTTGTTCTTAGCCAATCTCTACTGACTGTGCTGATTTTTTCACACATGGTTTCACTTTTGTACCTAAAAAAACTGCAGAAAAAAACGAATCCAGGGAGTGAAGCAGAGACAAATGTTCAACAAGTAAATTAAAATTCTTCTTTATTCCAAATAAAACGAACAAGCTGTAGCACAAGCGCTTTCACTCGGACTCTTCTGAGCTTTTTCAAGTAGGACAATGAAAATTTTTTAAAACAAGTACTTAAATACTGTTTCATGCCAATTAAACATTGGCAAATAGCACATTTCTTAAAAAGGCTGCCAATTTAGCTTATGTCCTTATGGATTTTAAACAGTTCATCTGGAAAGTAAACCTAAATATTATGTTTGATAATCTCACTGATGTTATGAATCCACTCAGAATCTCCAGCACTTATAATCCACCTATACATCCTACCTTATCTGTAGTTGAAAAAATTTGTGAATTGGATTTTTGAGATATTTTTGACAATAAAAAGATAGGAAATTGTGACTTCGAGGATAACCTTAGTCCAAAAGAAAAAGAATTGTTAAACAAATTGAAAAGTCAAAATTTAAGAATAATGAAGCGTGATAAGGAGGGAGGACTGGTGGTTATGGAGAGATCTGATTAAACCAACAGGATGCTCAAACTAATTACTGATTACACTTATCAATGTGTTTCTCTGAATGAATTTCATATTGCTTACAAAAATATGAAATACTTGTTAAATATGTTCATACAACATCAGCTCGATCTAGATGAGTTCAATTTTCTTAATATGTCTTTCCCAGTAAACTTCATACTATTTGTGTGTAGTTTTCCAAGTGGGATATTTTGGTACAGGTTGGAGTCTTTGTGGACTGGCATTGTGATTTAATTGTTGCTGGCTGACTTGAGTGTGTGCATGATTTGACTGATCCTGGCACCTGACAAGGAGATCAAGAACGGCAGGCGAAGCAGAAAATTTGAAAACCAACCAAATGCGTAAACCCAAACTGAAGCACGACCAGGAACCAAGGCCAACAACTGCTTTATTCACAAAAAATTAAGCACTTTCATGTGCATATAACATACACTTCATCAGAACCTGACAGGGAGATAACTGTGACCTTCTGCTTGTTCAGCCTGGTGAGGGACATGTATCTGTGTCTCACTACTGAGTTGCCAATGACTGGAACATTAGGTTTTTAGGTATTTTGCCTTAGGGGCTTAATTGTTAAGGCACTGATACTTGTGTTGTTATGTGTAGTGTTGGTTTCTTTTCATGTACCAGTATGTTTATGTTGTTTGCTCTTGGGAGGTCTCTGGTCTTTAGGTAGGCTCTTAGTGAGTGCCTCTGCATATGTGATTTTGCGTGTCTTAACCTTATCTTGTGTGAGGGGAGAGGTGTGTGTGCTGACAAACTGTTAGCCATCTTGTTTACTGTTGTGTGAGAAGACTGATTCTAATTCCATGGTATAGTTACATCTCTCACATACTGTATTTGTTTGCTTTAGGAGCAAGCTGTATGGCCTCATGCTTCTTTATGGTGCCTTCTTCAAGGAGTTGGACACCAGTTCCATCCTTGAAGCGGTTACTTGGTCTTTAGTGCATACTTTTACTAAGCATTATAAGCTATATATGTTTTTAGGACCAGATCAGGTTTTGCTGAAACCATTTTATGTGAGTTTGTTGACAGCTCTTCTCAGCCTTCCATCTCCCATTCTGTTTCTTGAGCTTTTTTTACTCTCCTTTCTTTAAGGAATATTGCAACAGTGATATAGAAGGACATAGTACAGTTGCGTCAACTCTTACCATAACAGTAGAAGTCCTTCTCTTCACCATTGCAGTATTTTCTCCCTCCCTCCCTCCAACCCCCTCTTGTTTATTTTGCATTTTTTCCTTCTGGATGTGCATGGACCCCTTTGTCCTATGACAATTGTTCTTTTCTGGGGCAATTCAGATCTGGGTAGTTGTGTCCGTACATCCTTTTTATGCCCTATATTCTGTGTGAGGAGCATAAATGTGATGTATGGCACAAACCAGATCTTTTTCAAGCTTATATATACTGACCGAGTGACAGGCTGCCACAGTGAAAAGAAGGACATCTACTGATATGGTAAGGCTTTACACAACTGTACTGTCTCCATCCTGGCTGAGCATCCCCCCTCAATATAAGATGAATGTGTGACCTCACACACAAAGAAACATAAGGCCGTACAGCTTGAGCACTCACCATCCCTAGTGGATGAAGTATCCCCCATTGCTCCTACAACCAGCAATACTCCCTTTGCGATTGTGTTAATCAACACACTGCATCTGAAGTTGGTATACTCACCATATTTAAGTTTTGCAAGGGGGTCTGACTCCATCACATGTCATAGGTTACCCCTGAAATGGAGGTGCTGCAGTATCATTCTGGCACACTTTGCTGTAACTCAATCTAGCACACAGCTCTTTGCTGTGTTATGTAGGAGTTTTGGGGACATGGAGGCCAGGGACACAATAATGGCCTCCTTACATGGGTGCCCAGTACTTTTCTTCCTCTGACCTCAGACAAGTCTAACAGTCACTGAAGTCTCTTATGGCACAGTGAACTTTCCTATCCATATCCATTTGGAGGACTGTCAGTACCACTATCATCACAGTGACTGACAATCTTGTCTGAGGTCAAGGGAGGTCAAGTATAGGGGGGGCTGTGTAGGCAGGGTATCTTTCGTTACATGGCCCTCACCTGCATCTGCATCTGGATTTGTACCATGCTTTACCATTGGCTGGACACCTCATGTGAGAACCCTATTCAGGTCACAGTCCAGCAATCAACATACCAACACTGTCAGGAGGGACCAGAAATCCCAGTGCAACATACCAGCACAGTGACATTGGATTATGAACATATTGTGACACTTCAGATACATTACAGGTGAAAAATATGTATGATACAGCATGTTCCTCACCTTGGAATGGCCACAGCTGCATCTGACCATGGTCACATAGTAGGAACCCCACCCTTTTCCAGGAGGAAATAATCTATGACACCGAATACCTACCACCACGTGACCTCTCAGACTCCTGTAATATGCAGTGTCAGTGGAGCAACAGGTAGAAAACTAACTTTTAGTGCAGAATGTTATGGGTTCTATTCCCTCACCAGGTAGATAGCTTGCTGATTCACAGGTAAAGGATTTTGGCAGTCCGTGCTTTCAGTTGAATGCAGCTTCAGAGAAGTGGAGTCAGGTAAGTAGCATTCTCTGAAATGTAATTTCCTTCAAAGAAGGTAATATATATATATATATATATATATATATATATATATATATATATATATATATGTGTATATACAGATATATATATATATATATATATATATATATATATATATATATATATACACACATACAGGGCATAGACAATATACATTGGCAAACAGGATAGTAATGGCTGCCCACAATGCAAATGATGATTGAGGAGAAAAAGATAACTGACTGAGTTTAATGTAATTCTACAACTGTAGATCCAGTTAGCAATGAGATTACCCTTTAAGAAGTAGATAAAAGTTTGCTTGGTCAGAATTTGCCTAATTAAGGCAAAAAGAGTATTCCATAGTTTAGTGACAGTGAAACAGAAAGATAAAATACCATACTTAGTTGAGATACATGCCACATAGAGCAAGTTTGCATTTGAGACTCAAGAACTTCATGGTAGCAAAAATAACACCAGGAAAGTCATCATCAAAAATCATCAGATTAAACAGAAATGTGAAGCTACATAGCTATTTCACATCATGAAAATAGTTACTTTCCCCAATTGCTGATTATTCTTTGTTGAATCAGTGCAGTCAGTTCAAACAGTAGACGTGCATTTAAGCAATAAAGTAGAGAAGGTTGCCCTACCATCTGGTGCAAGTAGCATAGTTTAGTTTTGGAACAATTCAGATGTAGTTCATTAATTAATTATTTGTTTGACCATTTGCTTGAACCACAGTTCCTTTTTCATGAGATATTTGAGGAGTAGTGTGCTCCACAAACAGGATACAAGATAAAATAATTATGACAACACATGCTGCGTAAGACAGCACATCAGATGGCCAGTAAAGGTAAGTTGCATGATGTAAAATGATGCATATAACCTACATATTTACAAGCATACATCAGCTTTCTGACACAATTTCATATTAAATAAAATGTTTATGGTTTATTTATTTTGATTTTGATGACCTGGATAGTCAGACTGGATATGCAAACCCCTTTTCAGCGGAGACCTGGGGATAAAACCTCCACAAAACAAATAACAGATGCACAATAGCATTCCACATGTTACAAAAACATGGTCAAACATTGCAAATGTATTTATAAAACAGTAACAGAATGTACAATAGTAATTAACATGTATAATGTACACATTGTTGGTGCAAAAAATATGACTGTTCATTTAATGGAAACTCCTAATAGAACAGTAAATTTGGGTTGGTCTACTGGCTCTCTGTCCAAAATGTTAGACACAGTGCTGTGGATTCTGACACTTTGAAAATTAAACAGTGATTCCAACAAAAACAATAAATTCCAAAACTTATTGATACACCTTTAAACTGTTTTTGCGGGTTGCTTCATTCTACCACACCATCCTGTGACATGAGTGACTATACCTTTCCCCTTTCCTGATTTACATATACTAACTCCAAGCTCACTGAGCATAAGATTAGGAGAAATACTCAGAAATAGTGCAGTCTTGGAATTAGTATGTATTCACCTTAATCTCGCACAAAGTCTTGCTGTTCATAGCATCTCTGGTATGGTTCTTGAAATTTTAAGAGGCACGTATTTGCAGTTAGTTCTTGCAGTGGTCAATGGAAAGTACGTGATGCAGAGTACATTCTTGTAAATCACCTTAAAGGTGATACACCTGATATCCTTTAAAAATCACAGGGCAATGCTCAACATAAAGCAAAGAGAAGGCAAAACAAAGCTAAGGACAAGGAAATCTATCTTAGAATAGCATCTATTCTAACTGTCTCATTAACTTTCAGTGATGGTCATTTCCTAGGTGTACTTAGTGGAAGCACTGGCATTTGGTTATAGCCAAATAAAAGCTTGGCAAAATCAGACAGTGATAAAATTATAAAAACTGAACTTTCAAAATTAAGTACTTGGGGCAATGTAACTTTTTTAACAGTAGCAAAATCCAGCCAAAGCACTCGCAGACCCAGTAAACGAAGTGCCTCTTCAATAATAGCAAGCAAAACAGTTTATTTTAATGCCACAATAAAAACCTTGCTTTTTCGTCCGTATGACAAACTGTTTTGCTTGCTATTATTGAAGAGGCCCTTCGTTTACTGGGTCTGCGAGTGCTTTGTTGGATTTTGTTTGTTGGTGTGATTTACAAGGCATATTTCCTCCCTTCTTTTGTTTTTTAACAGTAGCCTTTAAATAACAAGCGATTCCTTGTGTTAACAGAAAGGACCCAGTTTGTTATGATCTTTGTTTTTACTACAGCTGATATCTATTTGGTAAATGTCATTTTAGTAACAAAAAAATAAAACCTGGGTACTTGTGTCTACTAAATATAACCTGGGTACTTGTAAGTGTGTGCTTGCCCTGTAAAGGAAATAAATCAATAATTTTAAATGTAAATGTCTTGATTTCAAATCACATGAATTTAGTGTTGGATATTTCAAATGTTAAAGAGCTGGAAGAGATCCATAGTTCAAGATGCTGCAATGCAATCAATAGTTCAAGCCACTTTCGATGAAATCATAAACATTTTACAGACCTTCAGCGATAGATAAACATCAGAAGTGGCAGAGGAGGAGAGTAGAATCATCAGCATATTCTATTCAACGCGTGTAACCACATTGTATGGATATACTGTTTAGAGAGAAAATGAAGAATGGTGGACCTAAAACAGAATCTTGTGCTTCATCATATGGGGCTGTCAATGGTGGAGAAAGGGCATTACTACACCTCCATTGTGTACTCCAAATAACCAAAGAACTACTGTATGAATGAACATGGCAGAATGGGTTCACAGAAGAGTGGTAAAGAAGGCAAAGCTTGATGGTGTGATGTTTTTTGAGATCTCTAGAATTGCTGTACCTACAGATGATTCTTGATCTAGTGTCGTATTCAGGAATTCTTTCAGATGTAGCAGAGCTGTTTCTGTCTCATGATCAGATTTGAAGCTGTGTTATGACTCTGTTTATTATTGCTGAGAAAGAAACTATATGTGAATGCATCACTAGTCTATATTTAACAAATGGAGTATGGACATAGCTTATGTAAAGTTGCAAGTGTTAGTGGATACCCCTTCCCCCTGTGATTGAAAGAGAGCACTGGCCTTGTCACATTGGAAAAAGACATTACATTTAGAAATGGATCTGTTGACAAGAATGCAAACATAATGCAAGAGTGCCCATGCTGCAAAATGTAGGTATTCTAGAGGGAGCCAGTCAGGTGATACTGCAGCTGACTTTATTATTTCCTGTATTTTTCTTTAAATATGGACGCATGAGGTAGATTTAGCACAAAATGTTGAACAAACTTTATGGAGAGAAGATCTGTAGGGTAGTAATGGGTAAGCGAGGTTATGATATGTGAAAAAGTTTGGAACAAAGTTAATAAAGAACCATCATGACAGTGTAATTACTTTGGATGGTGTGGTAAGGCTTTAATTCAAAAGACTTTTCCAAAAGCAGGCTGATGGAAAAGGTAAATAAAGCAACATGTGAATCCCTGGCTTAGGGTTATTGGAGTGTTAATTTGGTTTTATTAGCAATGGATTGTTTTTGCATCCAGAAGTATTTTCTTATCTTCATTTCCTGCTTCTCTAAACAAGGCCAACAAGGGCAGGAGACCTTCCTTTGTGACAGCAGCTCCAAAACTTCATGTGAAATTTGGTTTCTGATGAAATTTTATTTAAAGTTTTAATTAAAAGTTTCTCCAAAGGAAGCCAGAGTTTACAGAAACAAAATATGTAGGGTAGTAATGGGTAACAGAGGTTATGATATGTGAAAGAGTTAGTGACAAAGTTAATAAAGTGCCATTGTAATAGGGCAGTTACTTCACATAGTGTGGACTGAGGTAAGGGCTTAAGTGGAGAGACTTTTATGTGACCAAGGAGATGGAAAAAAAAGTAAATTAAACAGTATGTGAATTCTAGGCTAAAGGCTTCTGCAGTGTTAATTTGTTTTTACCAGAAAAGGTTTTGTTTTTGCATCCGGAAATTTTTTCTTACCTTTTTTCCCTGAAAGGGGCCAGGATACCTTTCTTTATGACAGGAGTTCTCAAATTAGTCTCAGTTTAATGTGAAATTTGGTTTCTGATAACATTCTACTTAAGGTTTTAGTTAAGACTTTCTGCCTAAGGACGTGAGTCATAGAGGAATGAAAAAACTGATTGTTAGAATAAATAACTGCCTAGTTTAAAATTAAACTTCCATGTTCTATAAATCTGAAATGAGAACTGAAATGGATCAAAGTATCTCAAGTTACTAGAACAAGAGTAATGCTGAGTTCTTTGGATCCTGCAGTGATATCAGGTAGCAAATGTCAAGAAGTGATTGGTGATTATTTAGCCATGATGATTGTTCAGGAAAGAAGTCAGTATCCAGTCTATGAAACTTTGGTTACCCAAATAGCATGAGAAATCAGCTGACTCAGCCCAAACAGGGGAATTCTGGGATGTAAGTACTAGTCAGTGGAAGATTGCCAATTACTCTTGAGGTCCGTAGTATAAGGGGTTCATACTTGCTACTGTTATGAGTGAGCCAGAGTAGAGTGCCCTCAACAGTGTGCTTATCCAATTCAATTAGGGTATGTATACAGGTGCCTGTGATGTGTTTGTGCTTAATTTACCTTGAGTGAGAGTAAAGGACAGTCCCTTTTGGCACAGTGAAAAGACTGAGTCATTGAGAGAAGTATATGAGGCAGAGTTGTGGTATGTAATAATTACAACTCTGGCATTTTTAAGGGAACAATTTTGTTGATGGATACTGGATGTAAGTGAAAAGATTCCGAGGTCAAATATGTTTAAGAGAAAACATTTCTGTTATAAGGAATGTTAAATAAGGATGTAATAGTCCAGCTCTAAAAGGAATTTTATAGAGACTTCTATAACTACATATTCTAAGACCATGTAAGTTTCCTCACACTGTAGATACATAATGAGCAGAATCAGGACTAAGGCTGCCCTTTGCCAGTCAGACTAGTCAGGCTAATGGGTCTATAGTTTTGTGGATTCTTGGCAGGGCCTTGTGTATGACTATCACCAGTGCAGTTTGCCATACTTTGGGGACAAATCCTATAGTTAAGCTAAGGTTAAAAAATTTAAGGAGTGGTTTCCACAAGGACATGTGTGATACTGTTTAATAGGCATGCAGAAAAGTTACCAGTCCCCATCTAATTAGCATTTTTATTCTTAGAGAGCACTTTCAGTATGTGTTCCTTTGTGATATTAGGAGGTACAAGGGATCTGGGAATTTGTGGAATTAAGATAATTGTTTCTGGGATAAGGTTTCCCCAGATTTGTCTGTTAGTATATTTTCTAAGTTTATTGGGTCTGACTTGGTGGTGCCATTTTGGAAAAGTTTAGGACATGGCAGGATGTTATTACTTAGTTTGCTAATGTAAAGAATCCACTAGGACTTGGACAGTTAAAACCATAAAACCACCAGGTCTCAATGCATTTCTTCCTTTGAAGCCTATAGTGGAGACTCAAGCACTAAGGTGTGATTGGACTGGTTGATTTGGGTGTGTTGACTGATAACCAATGCTGCTAATACTTGAATTGGAATACTGTCCTGTTTCTCCAGCTACTCGGAGTTTTAATGTGCAAACTAGAAGAATGGCTCAGATGGAACAAAATCCGTTAATGAAGCTCAACCTAGTTAAAAGTGAATACAGACTCTGTGAGTAACAGCGTGAATGATGAACAATTTATTAAGCTTTATTTTGAGCTTCAATTGAATTTATATAAACTGAAGTGGCTGCAATGGCAGTGCTTTCATCTTGAAGCCTGTCAACATTTTAAAGGTATTCCTAGAGGAATGTGTATACTTTGCATGCCTGCAAAAGGTCAAGTTTACTCGGACACTTTAGCCAAATGGCAGCAGATCAATCTAGATGCCAGTTTTATGTACTTAAAACTTTTGACAGACTTTTGATAGAATACTTTAAACCACAAGAACAATGGTTATTGGAAGAAACTGGAATTTTACAAAGTGGCTTAGAGGCACATTACATGAGTGAAACGTATGTGTCCAGATTGGATGAAATTTTTGTTTGCTAGCCCATTATGATATCAAACTACAAATGATTAAAACTAATAAATTAATTGGGGATTTCCATGATTTTAAACTAGGCCATATTTTTATATGGCCCAGGAGTGAGTACAACAAGGATTCAATGTATGGAGTAAAAGTAATTTCACTGCTGAAACCTTAAATGCTCCAATTAGAAGCCGTGATATCATGACTTCTAATAATATTAAGGATCCATGGAAATGCAATAAAGAATTGTTATCTCAGTGGGAAAGTAGTATGGAAGAATTAGTAGAGTTACCAGTTGGAATACAAGGGGTTAAGAACTCCAGTTTAGTAACTATTCGTGTGGATGTGCATGCACCTAATTATGAAACATTAGGTGCTAAACCTAAAGACCTGCAAGCACAACTTCATTTTTTTTCAATGTTACCACTCCCTATAAAATTGAGACTAAAGAACAACAGGCAACAATCCCCCAGCAGGGACCGGACATGGAAAGAGGTCCCAACTTAGAATCTGAGGAACAATGTTTGGTGTATAATCTTTCAAGTTTGAATTTGACTGCTAATCAACATAAGGTCTTAAACAGGGGATTATCCTTTGTGCCTGCCATTCCATCTAAATTACATGATGTCATACTTGACCTCAGGCTATTTGCTAGAAATATTCTATTGAAATCTATGTTTGGGAATGACAACGGGAATGTGCAAGACACACTGAAGAAACCTAGCGCTTTTATTCCTATATCACATCCTACTGTTGATGTTTTACTGGATTTATGCGAAAAAGAATTAACAAGAGTATATTAATTCTCGGCATCAACAAGGTTTTTATAATCTAAATCCTGATGAGAGACGAGCTCTACAACAGTTAATAAGTAGCAAAGAGATAACTGTGAGGCCAGCTGACAAAGGGGGTGTGGTCATTATTCTGAACCGTGATTGGTATACATATAAAATGAAGGAAATGTTAAGTTCGGCTTCAACATATAAGGTTATTCAGAAGGTTGAAGTGAAAGAAATAATTAGTCAAGTGAAGAACACCTTGGAAGATTTGCTTTTAAGGGGAATAATACCAAGTGAAATGCATCAATATTTTCTTGCCGAACATCCGGTAATACCGATCATTAATGGTTTACCAAAAATACATAAGGACAAATTAATCCAGGATTGAGACCGATTGTAGCCAGTAATGGTCTACAGAGCCTCTATCCATATGAGTAGAGAAACAACTAAAGTTAGCATTGCCCAAAGCTTTTGCTGTATTAGAAGACACAGCTCATTTTTTGTGTTTTCTCAGTGAATTTGTGAACAATGCTTTGATTGAAGGTAGTTTTTTACTTGAAACAATGGTGGTGGATAAACTGCCAGGTCTCAATGCATTTTTTCCTTTGAAGCCTATACTCAAAGAGCAGAGACTCAAGCACTAAGGTGGAATTGGACTGGTTGATCTAGGGTGTGTTTGATAACCAATGATTTCAGAATGATGGAGGTGTGGTCCAAAAGTTACTACTGGATTGGTTAAGACATTAAATAAAGTAGTTATGGCTTTTATGGTTATTGACTTGATGATGGAGGTTTCCAAAAGCGCTTATCTTTTATTCCTGTGATTAAACATTTTATGGTTTTAACTGTCCGAGTCCTAGTTTTGACTGTTGTCTTTTTGTTGGACAACAATGGACTCTTGTCCTTCATCAGCTGTTATTTTGACATTGACTCAATTACTTTCCTAGGCTTCAGAAGCTAATCTGAGTTCATGATTAGTCTTACCAGTCCTGATAGTAACTTTTAGGTCCGTCTGGATATTGTTGATGGAACCTTTAATTAGCTGGATTTTAGATGTTGTGTGAATTAAGAAGTTTTTTTTTCTCTAGTTTATTTATGCTGGTGGACCACCAGTGTTGCTTGTTCTTAAACTTCCCATTATATTTGGTGTAAGTAGGGAAAGCAGGGTCTAGGTACTTATCTATGTGGGAATATAAGTATTTCAGAATCAGAATCACATTTATTGGCCAAGTATGCATGCATACAAGGAATTTGACTCCAGTTTGAGTGACTCTCCAAGTATGAATTACATAAACAACATAGATACAACTATTAAGAACAAGACAAATGACATACATGTGACTATTAAGAAAAAGACAAAAAAGTAAATATACATATACATACAAGATGCAAACTGCAACTCAGTGTATGAAATACTGAAATAAACTCTGAAAGAAACAAGCATTAACAGTATGTAAACTATACTGCAGAATCCTCTGAGGCTTGGGATAAAGAATATCCTAGCCTAATAAGCTCAGTTAACCATTTATGAATTTGATGGCCTGTGAAAAAAAACTGTTCTTATATCTGCTTGTCTTGGTGTGTATTAATCTATAACTTCTGGCTGATGGTAATAATTCACAAGGATGATGGTCTGGATGTAAAGGGTTGGTGATGATTTTCCCTGCCCTTTACATGACTCTGGAATAGTACAGGTCCTGTAAGGCGGGCAAACTAATACCGATGATATGTTTGGTAGACCTGACTATTCGATGTAACCTATTTTTGTCATGAGGGTCTATATTATAAAGTCTAATAACCAAAATGTCAACTTACCTTTGATCGACACCTAAATGTTGATGCTGCACTTCATCGAATCTCCACCACATTAAAATAAACACTATTAAGTGGGGGGGCTTCGCCCACCACACCCTGCAACATGGGGGTTGTACCCCCCACACCCCCTCTAACTAAATATACTAACTCTGAGATTGCACTACAGTTGGGAAAAGGGTAGATGTAATAGAATGGCCAACCGATTTCTTTCCCTTGGAAAGAAATTGATGATTTGGCTGTTCGATGAAGTGCAGCTTGAACATTTAGGTGTCAATGAAAGGTAAGTCGACATTTTGGTTGGTCGACTTTATAATATAGACCCTGTCATGACTAGATAGAGATCCAAACCACACTGTTATGGATGAGCTGAGAACAGACTCAGTGACTGCTGTATAGAACTGAATCAACAGTTCCTGTGGGGGATTGAACTTTTTCAGCTGACACAGAAAGTACATTCGCTGTTGTGCCTTTTTTATGATGGACTCCACACTGGTCTCCCACTTCAAGTCCTGGGAGATTATAGATCCCCAAAACTTGAAGGACTCCACAACTGACACAGCAGTATTAAATATAAAGAGGGGGGGATAATATTGTAGTAGCACTCCTAAAGTCCACTGTCATCTCCATACTTTTAAGAGTGTTCAGTTCCAGATTATTCTGACTATAGCAAAGGGCCAGTTGCTTAACCTCCCATCTGTTTGCAGATTCCTTATCATTCCTAGGGTTATTTTGTATAAATAGCAGCTGTCTTGGTGTCAAGTCAGTGATATTAAAAGTGAATTTGAATAGTTATCACAGTGCAGCGGTTAGTGTTGTCGCCTCACAGCAAGAGGTTCTCCTGTTCAATTCTCGGCTGGACTGCCTTCTGTGTGGAGTCTGCATGTCCTCCCCATGGTTGAGTGACATCTAAAGACATGCAGGTAGGTGTGTGCGTTGAATGGGTGTGCCTTCTTTGAAGGTTGGGCATCGGGCTGGCAACTTGGCACTGTAAAAATCCACTGCCAATCATTAGTGGATCGGAGTTCTGCTGTAACGACCCCTAACCGGGAAAAGCCAAAATACTTTTTTTATCACAGAGCTTGAGGAGGTTTGTCCACTTGAAATCCTTGAATTCAGAATTATTGACCACAGTGGGTTTAGAGAATTTGAAATAGAAGGTTACAAGTTTATGGTCAGAGTTAACCAGGGATGGAGAAAGTATGGTAATGGTACATGTAGTAGCTGTAATAGATAATACCAGGTCAAGAATATTGTGTGTTCCAGTAGGTTTATTAAATATCTGTTTCAGAGGGTTATTTCTTAAGGCTAAGAATCTTTTGTGCATACTCAACTTAGCTGAATGTGGGCACACTGACTATAACTATGTAGTTGCATCAATCAGACTTACTATTAGTTGTAACAAGTAGCATAGGTAGGGTGGGGCGAGAGGGGCAACTGCCCTGGCACAAAGTGTTGAGGATGTGATCAGCTGAAACTGATCTTTCTTTAATGTAATACCAACTTTTAAAAGACTGGCTTTTAAATGCTGGTTTTGCATTTACGGCCAAACCTGAGCACTGTAGAGCTCTGTGTATAAATTATAACAACTGCTTGCTACATTTTAAGAGTAAAACAAAAAAAAATATATATATATATATATATATATATATATATATATATATATATATATATATATTTTAACCATAACCTGGGAGCTGTAGCACTCTGTAGAGGCAGGGTATAAACTTAACCAACAGTTGCTACAAATTTGTTACAGTTTAAAAAAAAAACATTTTTAAGCTAAAATATGAGTTCTGTAGCACTCCATGCTGGTAGGGTATAAACTGTTGTAATCTGTTTGCTACATTTGTAGCAAACAGATTACTATAGTTTAAAAGAAGAAATTGCTATTTGTTATATTTTTAATAAAATATATTGGAGCATTGGGTGCTAGTGTATATATATAATTAATAAGCCAATCACTTACACTGTCGAGATTGGTTTATTACAGTGAAGTGTTTTTTTTCTTTTTTCATTTTTTGCTCTTCATTTGAAGCGCTGAGCTGGTGGGGTGTTGGTTCATATTACTGGTCAAGGGTGCTGGTCGAACCAGCTATGCTTCTGCTTGCAACTACTGACATTGTGCTATTACACCCAGGAAAAACTTTCTTTGTATATCTTTACCTTATGTAACATTCGCTTGGAGTGGACATCCAGGATAGCAGTACAGTAACAGTGATAGGTTACTCTATTTGCTGTTTTGTCAAGCTGCATCCTCATTCTCACTTTGCCCCCCCGCCCACACTATGATGAAAAATGATAGCTTATGTTTTTGCACTGGGTTTGATTTTTTTATTTCAGATACCAACATCTATTAAAATTTTCTGGCATATTGTATCCGTAATTATTATCTATGTATTGTCTGTATCCGTAATGATTATCTATGTATTGTCTGTATCCGTAATGATTATCTATGTATTGTCACCTTGAACCCTTTTGCTGTTATTCTATTCTGATCTTCTGTCATATCATGTCATATCTTAGATTTCTCTATTAATGGCAGACCAGGAAAGGGTCTGTGGCAAACAATAGTTTGCAAGTACCAGAACTGCTCCTTTTTATCCTGGCAGCCTAAGATGACATTAGGGTTGATGGATATGCTGTACTTTCAAATGGCCATGTGTTTTCTTGGCAGCCCTAGCAAAGATTCATATTGTATTGAAAACCTTGTAAAAGTGCGGCCATTGTGTCTTAATATTGTGGAATATGAATACATGGATGGAATAAACTGTTGGAGCTTTTCTCCACAGATATCCACAAAAATGCATTTTTGCTGAGTTAGACAATCCAAGAAAACAAATGGCATAAATAAATAAAATAAAAGTAGGAAAAGTATGTATCTGTATATATCATATATTAACACGTTTATCCCATTAGACAGAATGCATTTTGAAAACACGTCAAGTAAGTATAAATTATATTTTAACTTTATTTATTGGCAAGTCATGCATCTATATTTTTATTAAACTATTTTTCTTAATGAAATGGCCCAACCATCAGTGCCTTGAGTTTTTGCTCCTGTGTGACCACTCCTTCCAGCCCCATGACATTCCACTGCTATTGTATGACCATTCCTTCCAGCCCCATGATATTCCACTGCTATTGTATGACCATTCCTTCCAGCCCCATGATATTTCACTGCTATTGTATGACCATTCCTTCCAGCCCCATGATATTCCACTGCTATTGTATGACCATTCCTTCCAGCCCCATGATATTCCTCTTCTGATTATTTGGTGCCTCCTCTGCATTTCAGGTACTTCTATCCAGTTATGGTTTTCAATCCTAAGATCAGAAAATTCCTCAGGAGAAGCCATTCTCATGGGTCACGGTGCACTTATACAGTGATGTCACTACAAGCATGGGTGGTTTTGCTCCCAGTGTGTAACATTTGGTCGAGTCATTAATTACTACACTAGTACCCCACATGTTTGTCAGCTTCTACTTGGGTCAGCTGAGCAGTAACTTCTTACTTATTCTGTTCACAAGAGACTACATTACTGTCTCATGGACAGTTGTCCCCATGATCTTAAGTCATTTACTACATCTCAGGTCATTGGCAGCTTGGACAGATAATCTACTTCTTTCATCTGACTAGTTTGGCATACACAAGTGCTTCCAACATGAATTTTCTTTAATATGCATGCATTAGTATGTATACATATCAAAATGCATCTACATGACTATGCATATGCACATTTTTTATGCAGCAGCATGCCTTTGTACACCTAAAGGCATATTAGTCAGTTTACTTGTCTGAGTTTTCAGACATAGTTAAGTATTCAAGTAGGTCTGCAGGTGGATAATTGTGTCCCTTTGTGTCTTAGCACATTAATCACTGAATAGTAATGTGTTATTTATGCATCCAACAGACTAGTACAAATCTAAAACCCACAAACATAATAACACTATTACTAGTGAATGTTAGCCCAGGAAGACATCTAAAACCATAGTATACTATTACAATGTACTTTTTTGTGTAATAACTGTAAAATATATATTTTTGGGTGTTCTTGGAAACCATAGGGCAGTTCTAGATAGGGTACTACCTAATAACTCTGTAGTCATACTTGAGTTTCAGTGCTCATGTGGGAAATGATGGAATTATTTGGGAGGGCATCACTGGGACAACAGCTTTCCTGATTAAAAGTTGAATGATGAATTAAACCCACATTGGATTCTTTTCTTGCCAACACAAGGCTGCTCATAAGTGTACTCAGTACAAGAGCACATTGGGGCAAAGACCAATGATATATTTCATAGTAGTGTCATCAGAACTGAGGTTGTATGTTTGGGACACTCTGGACATGACAGGCACTGAACTTTTAGCTAATTACCACTTGATGGGGAGTTGGATCAGAAGCCAGACAGCTGGATGGACAAACCCAGGGACCCCATATGGGTACTGGAGGTGCCCTGAGAATGTTTAGCAGAAAGGTCAAATCTCATCTCTAGAAGAACTTCTCCCATATCATGGATGTGATTAGGGATACAGAGTCTGAATGGTCCCTGTTCGAGACCTCAGTAGTTGAAGTGATGGCCAGGATATATGGCCAAATAATGGTTAGGTCTTGCCATGGCAGTAACCCTAGAACCCATAGGTGGAGACCAGTGATGCAGGAAGCTATACATTAAAGAAAGACGCATTACATGCAGTGCTAGTGTGGGAAGAGCACTTGGTTTTCTAAATAGGTGCCAACAGGTCAGGAAGACAATAGCTGTGGCAGTCAATGGGATGAAGGCCTGATTTTGGGGGGGGGGGGTTGGGTTTGGTAAGGCCATGCAAAATGACTTTCATACAGCTTCATATAGGTTGTAACAAACCATCTAGTTACCCAGGAGGGGTGTGTGAAGTATATTGGATGAGACTCTGCACCTCTAAATCAGAGGTTGTAGATCTCTCCTGGAAAACAGTGGATTGCTATCTGCAGGTGAGGGGGAGCAGCTACCTCAAGTGGAAAAGTATCTTAGGGCCTTGCTCATGAGTGAGGGTTGAGCAGATCTGGAAATTGACCAGCGAATGGATGGATGCAGCTGTAGCAGTTCTGCAGGCATTGTTCCAGACTGTTGTGGTAAGGAGGGAGCTGTGTCCTTGGACAAAGCTTTACATTTACTGGTCAATGTCCCAGGCTTCATTTATGGTCATAAACTTTGAGTAGTGACTGAAAGGATGCACTCACAGATGCAAGTAGCAGAAATTAAGTTCCTTCATAGGGTTGCTAACCTTAGCCTCCAAGACAGAATGAGAAGCTCAGCTGTCTGCACAGATCTTGGAGTATAGCCACTGCGCCTTAGGGCTGAGAAGAGCCATTTGAGATGGTTTGGGCACCTAGTGAGGATGATCTCTGGGTGCTTCTTATAGGAGGTATACCAGGCACAGCCTACTGGGAAGAATTCCTGGGGTTGGTCGACAATATAGTGTAGAAATCGTGTCACTCAGCTCACCTCTGAACACCTAGGCATCCACCAGAGTAAGCTGGAGACATTTGCTGAGGATAAGAAAGTCTGGTTTACCTTGATTAGTCTGCTACCACTGTGACCCTTACAAGATACGTAGTTTTAGAAAATGGATGGATTTTCAAAGTGGTATATCAAATTGCTCCCTGTCAGTAGTTCAAGACTTGATAATGCAAGTCTTTTTGCAGGAGGGCATCCCCCCTTCACCAGCAGTGTAGAGAGACTGCAGCCCGCACAGCAATGTCAGAGTTCCCCACAGTCACACTTAAATTCTCACAGTTCCAAACATTGCAGTTATGGTCCTTGAACATACACATGAAACCCATAGCAAACATACTAGAGATATCGTAAGTATGGGTTTAATTGTATTACGCTATTAAGCAAAAGACAGCACATTATTTTATTATGGTGAAAAGAAGTCATGTTTCCTGTTCCCAACATGGTATTCTAACAGCAACCAAGATAGCTGGGAGCATGTAGTCGCCTGACAATCTGACTGATCTGGAAAGCAAAAATATAGAACATGAAGGAGAAGACTGTAGAATGGGAAGGGAAAGGAAAGGAATGGAAAACTCATTTTTGTGCATTGTCATATACGAGGATCCACTAAACAGAGAAAGACATAAATTCTTATGGCAGATATGGACTGCATGAACAACCTAGTCCTCCCATTTCCTTACCTGTCAGATATGCTGTAGACGTTTTAACTAACTTGTTTTATTATGCTTTTCATAAGAATGTCCATAAATCTATGTCATGAAATATTAATCTTCACTGTTTTTAGCCAGACTAAAGTTTCAAGAAGACTATTCTAGTCAGTCGCAACCTTTTTTGCACAATAATACTTCCTTGTATCTCTCACAAGACATTCAATATATATCTTCTTTTTATGTTAATTTCTTTTTATACATCTCTGGCTGAAAGATGGTACTCATTGAAGTACAAAATAAATTAAACCGAACCAGAGCCACAAAATGATGACAAAACTTTTAATTCAACACATCCACAGTAAGCGCTTTCATCCACTAAGGACTTCTTCAGACTGTATAATGTGTTACAAAAAATACAATAATTAAATACACATGATCTATGATGTCACATGAAATAATTTTTTCCTTTTAAGGAAAGCAATGAACTCCTTCCTATCATTCAAACCAGGTGGATGGCAAGCATCCAATTTTACTTGCCATTCATACTCCTTCCAACTCAATTCTTCTTCTGCATCAAATTTTTTATCGGCTTCCAAAACTTCATCCAAAACACAAAACTTAAAATTTACTTTGCACTTGTCCTTATAATGCTTACTTAAAGCATTTTTATCATCTTTCACACTTACAGCATACTTGTGCTCATACAGTCTTTTATTTAATTCTCTTATTGTTCGCCCTACATAAAATGCAGTACATGACATACAAATAATCAAATACACTACAAATCTTAATTTGCATGTGTATCTTCCTTTTATATGCACCCATGCAGTACCCACTTTAATATCTTTGACCTCAGTCAACAGCAAATCACATAAACTGCACATTAAATATTTGTACATTCCTGGACTGCTGCATTTTAACATTTACTGCTTAACTGACTCTGAAATAATTTTTTAAGGCTTTTACCTTTTTTCTGCACAAAGACTGGGGCATCTCCCACCTTTTGACCTACTTCAGTACAGCACTTTAAAAATTTCCAATTGTCATTTATAATATTTTTTATGGTATGAGCATCAACACTGTTAGTAACTTGCATAGAAATTTTGAAATCTTTTATTTCCTTCTTTTTTGCTATTACTACCCCATCACTCCTATTCTTAACAATTTCTCTGTAGCAGAGTTCAACATCATTTTGAGATACCCTCTGCTGATAAACTTATCACACAGACTCATACATTCCTTACTAAAAGTACGATCTTCATCAGTTAGCTGGTGTGCTCTAGTCAGTTGACTTTTGACAATATTTGTTTTGGTCTTTTTGGGGGTGCATACTTTCATAATGCAAAAAGGAATTGTTTTGAACCTCCTTCTTATGAATAGCTGTAACCAACTTGCCATTAACCTTGGTAATAGTAAGGTCTAAAAAATTAATAGTCACCCCATCATAGATAGAAGTAAATTTAAGAAAAGAACAAACATTATTAAGATAACTCAAGAATTCTTCCAATAATTTAACATCACCCTTCCAAATTAAAAAAGCATCATCAATAAAAATGCTTAAAAAAGGCAATATATCTTATATAACTACTTTCAAACACATGACACTTTTCCCATCCATGCATAAAAATATTGGCGTAACTATGGGCCATGGTGGCACCCATCGCTACACCGTTTACTTGTTTAAACAACTTACCATTAAACTCAAAAAAATTATAATTGAGAATAATGTCTAACATCTCCATAAGGAGACCAACCATATTGGAAGAAAAAATTTCAAGCCTAACAACCTCCATACCCTCGTCATTGGGAATAACGATATACAATGATTTTGCATTTAGGGTGACAAGAATATCATTGTCTTCCACCACAAAACTGCCCAATGAATTCTTGAATTCAAATGAATCTTTTATATAAGATGAACCCATGGTGGCAACTACTTGTAAATGCCTATTCACAAAAATAGCCAAGACTTCAGTTTTGCTGCCATTGCTGGCAACAATAGGGCGCATAGGTGGCTTGTCCAAATTTTTATGTATCTTGGGCAGGCCAAAAATATGACTCATTTTAGGAGAATGAACATACAAAAACTTCCTAGTATCATCAGTTATGCGCCCAGTTACAAACCACTCTTCTATTTGGCCATCAATAAAAGAAAAACATTTTTTTACTTCTGCAAAAACTGTATTTTTATAAAAAGACATATCAGATAACATGTTTTCCATTTCAATAATGTAATCATTCCTATTCAGAATTACCAAAGCATTCCCTTTGTCAGCTTTTGTAACCAGAATGGCATCATTATTTAATAAATCATATAATAACTTCCTCTGGGTCCAACTAAGGTTGAAAAATTTGAACTTGGGCTTGTTTTCAAACATCTTAATTATTTGCTGCTCACAAACCATTTAGAACACCTCTAATTCCTTAATTAATGGGGGATTATACACGCTAGGCCTATAGAACATCCTAGAATCAATAGCATTGTTAGGAAATAACAGCTTTAAATTCAACTTCCTAACATAATCCCTTAAACAATTAATGGTGTCACACTTATCCGCCCTATTTGAGGGAACGAAATTCCAACCTTTTTTCAATATATTGCACGTTTCATCTGTCAATACAAGGCTGGATAGATTTACAATTACAAAAGCAGCATCAACAGTACCCTGGCAATTTATTTGGGAAAGTTTTTCTTTTTCCAGTTCTTTTTGTACTGAAAGTTCTTTCTCGGTGCCGACACTACTTCTTCCCAAGTCCTGCATGGGTTGCCTTGCCACTGATAAACTTTCACTGGCTGGACATTTCCTTCTCTACAAAAATCCTTATTGGTATTGCTGTCCATATTGCTGGTAGTTTTGCTGCTAGCCGCTGGATTTGGTTCTACAACACCCGCTGCAGAATTAGAAGGCTCATTTCTCTGAGCCAAATGCTTGGATTTTCTAATGGTGTTATCTTCTGTTTGGATTCTCTCTGCTGCCTCATTCCTCACATTCTCTGATGTTCGTTGTTGCATATTAGCCTCACCCCCTTCTGCTCCATCACTGCTGACATCAGTAGACTCATAGTCCGCCTTATCTCTTAAAAACTTCTTCATTTTCCGTTTTTTTTTTATTTCATTTTCTTTGCTAAGCTTTTCTTGTATTAATGAAAACTTAGCTTTGAAATTATCAGAAGTAAGACTGCCTTTTAGCCTGAAAAAAATAGACTTAATGTTGCTTTTTAGCTCATTCATTCGACTAGCATTGAGCTCAAATAGCATTTTTACATACCAGTTTTCTGGTTAAGAGCTACCCATTTATTAATGAAATCAGCTGGTACATCAGTACCTATGGGCATTACTGATATTTGTAGCCCATTAGGCACTCTTTGTGTAGGAAACTTTGAAAATCCACATTGTCCCACTACAGTCTCTTTAACTTTAAAAGATCTTTTTCAAGATGATTAAACATATTATAAAAGTTGGAGCTTGTTGAAAGATTTGCCACTGGCTGGTCTCTGATGCTTTCAAATGGATCAGCTGGAGGCACTAACCATCCATTAAGTGCCTCATCAAATCTTCCGAAGCCTCCTTCACTACTGGCAGCTCCCAAAACATTCTGAGCAGCATACCTATTCATACGCCCTTCTTGATTCAAAATTATTGAAACACTAGGTGTATCCATTAAAATTCCACCTGGAGTCGCGGTCATAAAACTGGAAGTCATCTGGCTCTCCACGTTTTCCAAAACCAAGAATGAAAAACAAACAAAAAATCCAGAACAACTAATGAAAATAAATTAAACCGAACCAGAGCCACAAAATGATGACAAAACGTTTAATTCAACATATCCACGGTAAGCGCTTTCATCCACAAAGGACTTCTTCAAACTGTATAATGTGTTACAAAAAATACAATCATTAAATACACATGATCTATGATGTCACTGTGGATGTGTTGAATTAAAAGTTTTGTCATCATTTTGTGGCTCTGGTTTGGTTTAATTTATTTTCATTAGTTGTTCCAGATTTTTTGTTTGTTTTTCACTCATTGAAGTACATAAATATCGCTATCATATGTTATTTCTGCCTTTTTTGAAATGTTTAAGCTATATACATCTAGCACTAATTTATATGGCTTTCAATGTAGCCTGTGGCCCATATTTGTTGCTCACTCTGAACAACCTCTATCCTTTCTGTATCCTTATAAAGATGATGTCTCTATAACTATACATACTACTCCAGATGTGTACTTAACAAAGGCCTAAATAGAGGGTAACAATCACTTGTCTTATACTGGTGGTTACTTTTCCTATGCATCCTAGAATTCCATAAGCCTTCCCTGCTGCTCTTTCACATGGATCGCTTAGTTTTACGTCTTATGATATAACTATCATAGATCCCTGTCTTCCTTTGTTTTCACTACTGATACCTGAGGAGTGGAGCATCACATGGTCTAACTTGCTTACCTCAGTGTGTTGGCAGGATGACCAGTACACTAATCCATGCAGGATGTAGATTTCTGTAACTGAGCATGGCTCATAGGATGTGATCACTTGTATAATGTATGTTAGCTAAATGGCTACTGTAGTGTGTGGAATACATCAGTCATTCAGAGGGATAAAAAGGTATTGCAATGGAGTGAGGATTTTTTTACATAGTGGAGTGTGTTGCATAGCTATCAACCGTCTATCTCTAAAATGTGGAGCACAACCTCTCATAATGTGAAACAAATAGGCAAAATGTAGAACACTTACTAATAACTTCAGAAGTTTATAGCATGGTTAAAAACTTTTACTTCATAGTAATAACCTTGACTCAGGATATCTTAGGTTAGAAAACATATTTACAAAATTCCTAGCCCCAACTTTTTCTATTATATCAGGGAATGGTGTTAGAATACTCTTCTGTACATTAGGAACTCTGAATTTATTAAACCATACAACGAGCAGGAGCTTGTTTTCAAACTATACAGGAAACACTCCACATTTAGAAATAAATCTAAATGTAGCAAGATTGTTATACAGCTCAAAAAAGATTAGACAAGAAAAAGTCAAGTATGAGACAAAACTAACTAATAATACTAAGGAGAAAAAAACAATAATACAAATACATGAACTATAACTCAGATCAAACACTCAATAAATTCTGTAATAAATGGCATGATACACGATACTTTTATATATGTGTAGGAAGTGAGGGAGAAGGGGGCTTAGGAACTTTATATGAACTGGTGCAGGAAGAGTAGAGTTGGCATTGCTAGCAATGGTAACATTTTTGTGATATTTGTAGATAAAACTACAGTTAGTCTCAAACTGTCTGCATAATAGCTAACATCAGTGCTTGAGCCTTGGTTAATTTTCTTTTTAGAGGAATGCCAGGCACTAACAGGTGAACTGTAAGGAGAGGATCATATGTGTGTGTGACATTCAGCTATATCTCACAGGACTGCCACCAATTAAACAGAAGTAATATTTTACAATTTTCCCCTAAGAGCACAACAGGAACATAATCTATTTTCCTGGGACTGGACTATATACCTCTGTCCACCCCAAATATATTTTCTGATTACACACTTTAGAGCAATGTGTCCCAGTTTAAGACCTCTGATACACTCACAGTCAAAGTAAATTTAAATATCACATATCCAAACACTTCTGGAAAGCCTGACACAGATTTCCAGCTGTGTCCATTCCTCAAAAATAATACAGTAATGCTGCCACAATTCACAGTGTCTTCATGCCCTTCTAAAGGGGTGTCCAATTATGAAAATTAAATATCAAAATAAATGATAGCTATGACCAGAACAGCCAAGCCTTTGAGGGGACCTGGGGAGTATCAAACAGGTATAAGCACTCTCTAATCTCTAAAGAAAAACACTGGTTTGCCGGTCTATATTAGAAGACTGAATGTTTAGGTGATCGAACACCTAAACATTGATCTTCTAATATCGAAAGCAAAAAAAGGCGAACGGCCGATTTAACGCAGGGAAAGATTTCCCTTGACCGTTCGCCGGAGTTTGCTATCTCCCTACTGTTGAGCGATCTCGGAGTTGGTATATTTAGTAAGGGGGGTGTGGGGGGCACAGCCCTCTACTTAATTTAGATGTAAAGTAATGTTTTTGTGTTGTGGCTGAGGGATGTGTTTCCCTGGGACATTCAACATTGTGTGGTTCGATATTAGAAGATCGATGTTTAGGTGTTTGATCACCTAAACAGTCAGTCTTCTAATATAGACCCGATTTCCAGCCGCAATGTAAAGTAATGAAAAACATTTAATAATAAGTAAAATGATTACAGAATGTAAATCAAGAGCTTTCAATAAAAAACATAGCTCAATCACTGGAAATGTATAATTAAACTGCAGGATAGGAGTCCATTATTCTAGAAAAAACTAAGCTTTCCTAATCTAACTAAAGAATACTGTCCCTGATCTGATCTAACATATAACAGGAAGGCAAAAGGCAGGCTTTCAGTTTTTGGTGAGTTCTCTTTCATGGGTGTCCAGTGACTGCAGAACACTGTAACTGACTGTACTTCACAAAACTGCTCAGCATTTGCCAAACTGCAGTCTCAGCTCTCTAATATTAAAATGTAAGAGTCAGCTGTTTGAAAAAGTTATTTTTTCTGTCAATCAACTGTTTAAATAATCACTTAGCAACCAGAAACATTCTAATGACATCACTCACTCTTCAGCTGATTCTCCGTAGTACTTTAGAATGTCCCTCTCAAACATGTACAATTAGAAATGTATCAAAAGTCTGACAGATTCTTTAAACATTCTGTGTAAACAGGGAAATACTCAACATTTAAAACTTATTTACATCTTCTCAATTAAACATGATGGCATGCAATACAAGCTAATCTGAGAATATGCACAAATCTCCTGCCAGCCATGCTAACACAGATGACAGTGTTTTCATTTTCTTCACAGCATGCACTTTTAAAAGTGGTATAATGTACTCACATATAAATAACTCCACTGTATCACTTGGCACACCTGGAAATAGAAAGCATTGCTGTTTTTGTTGCATTTTATGTATTTGTTTGTTTGTTTTTGTTTACTTATTTGTTAATGACAAGGAAATTCTGGAAAACCTCCAATGGTAATGACAAAATAATTTAATGTTTTAAATTTAATTTCTTTATTTAACAAACTAAGTGACCTGGTCCTTTATAACCCCCCCCCCTGTCCTTTCCCATTCTCTATCTATCTATCTATCTATCTATCTATCTATCTATCTATCTATCTATCTATCTATCTATCTATCTATCCGTCCATCTGTCTATCTATCTATCTATCTATCTATCTATCTATCTATCTATCTATCTATCTATCTATCTACCATCTATCTATCTATCTGTCTTTCTCTCAATCTATCTATCTATCTATCTATCTATCTATCTATCTATCTATCTATCTACCATCTATCTATCTGTCTATCTATCTTTATTTCTATCTATCTATCTATCTATCTATCTATCTATCTATCTATCTATCATCCATCTATCTATCTAAACATCTATGTTTCTAACATTTGTCTATCTAGAAGCATAGTGTGGTGGTTTTCATCATTTGAAAAAGTACAAATTACTTAAAAGTGTGTACATAGTTGTGTAATTCTGGCAGCTGGCATAGTGAGTTAAGCATTTGCAATTTGCAGAAGTGGACTTAGTATCCAGGGCAGGGGTTTGGGAGAGGGAACAAACCAAGGTGAAGGAAGACCTTGAAAAATAAGCTAGAAAATCATTCCTACCAGTTGAGTCCAGAAAGAGCTACCAACAGAAACTTTTTTCCAGCAGTTTAAGAGAAAGGGAAAGATATTTATTTAAACCACAAGACTGTTTTACTTGGAAGAACCTTCCTATTTCATTTGTACATACACACACACACACACACACACACACACACACACACACACACACACACACACATGGAAATACAGTAAGACATGAGTACCATTCACCCAGCAGACAGTGATATTGACTGTCAGTCAGGACTGAACCATGACCCTGACCCTGAAACTGTAAGGTAGAAAATAAAAAGATATACATGTTCATTGAGCCATTACAATGCCTAGTACCATATAAAGGAAGTCTAAAGAGGGTTTGCAGAAACAATGTCATAACTGTATTTAAAATTTAAAAAAATAAAATAACTGAAATCACAAAAAAATACAATCATCAGTGATAAACAGATCCAAAAACAATTTTACATACTGCTAAAATAAATATGGTAACAGGAGCAAGAGCAAAATAAGAACTTCATACATCCCTAAGAATAAAAGTTTTGATAATGTTGGATGATAACAGAGAGGCTGTAGAGGCTGTACAAAAAATGAAGGTAAGCAGCACACAAGGATAGATTTATGAAGGTGATGGAAGTTAGTGAGTTAGTGGAAAAGTGTAAAGAAGGAGGGAGAACCAATAGATGAATAGTATGATACATTTAAAAGGAAAAAGTGAAAAAAATGAAAACATGTAGGGTTATAACTAACATTACATAGCTAAAATTGCAGGAGAAAAAATAAGAGATTAAACTTACAGTTAATTGATAGAGATTTAAATATTTATGGTTAAAAATGATTTTTTCTGTTATATGAAATTTGATGGCACTTCTTGAAAGTAAGCTTTGAAGGGTTTGCATTTTGGCAGTTTCTTCTACATTTTAGCAACTGTGGCAGAAACCACTACCAAACATTAGCGGACCGGAGTTCCGTTGTGGCGACCCCTAACCGGCATAAGCCGAAAGACACAACAACAGCAACTGTGGCAGAAAATATTAATTAATGTGATAAGTTTTATAGTGGTTGGGCAGGACCTTTTTCAGACTGGTCCCTCTGTAGTGGTGAGTGTTTGCCATTCTATCTTACACAATGAGGATAAGTTAAAGTGAAAACCGAATAATACCTTAATTAATGCGATTATCATTAGAAGGGTTTCATGCCTAGGCTTTTCAGTAAACTATGTTGAAAATTTGTGTCTGAGCTATTAACACAATATTAAGATAACTGAAAAGTTAGCAATAAAATCTGTGCTGTTTATGAATGTCCATTTTGCTTGTCTTCAATAAATAAATAAATAATTATTTAAATTAAGAAAGAAAGAAAACTAATAGCACTTAGTTGGAGCTCTGACTTTCTAGATTAAAGACCACCAGGCAGCAAATATATGTAATCAAGCTGTCTCTCCAGTGTTCAGACATCTTTTATTTCCTTCATTATTTATTTATTTTAATTTAAGATCAATAACATGCAATTAATGTATTGATCAGGGGCCATCCCTGTCATTGGTATTACTTTAAGAAAAAACTACTACTGACAGACAGCAGTCAACAATTGGTTATGCAAGTAAGTAATAAATGGAAAAGTACATGCATAAAATAAAAACACAATAAAATAGAAAATCTCCTTACAGCAAAATTCCGGATTAACTATTTGCATTATGATGGTCCCATGTGGTTCTATACTCTGAGGAATAACATTCATACATTAATTCACTACTCAATGCTAATGCTACAGGGAGGTTTGAAGCCATTGGTCCATGACAGGATGAAGGCTCTCTATGTCAATCACACACACACACACACACACACACACACACACACACACACACACACACACACACACACACCTGTATAAGTAATATACTGGTCCACCTACCTGCATGTCTTTAAACCTAGCAAGGTCAAGCCCATGTGGATGTTTAGAATTTGCAAAGAAGACACTGGTTGAGAACCAAACCCGATAACTAACAGCAATTGTGCAGCAAAGCTCCTTACTGTACCACTGAGCTGGCTTTATAGAATAATGTACTGTTTAAGAAATTAGCTGACATACTCAGAGCTGAAAATATAAGTGATATAAAGCAGATAAAGCAAATAAACTGAACTGTGGATCAGCAGTTCTGCAACTCATAGATACAAAGCCAGGTGGAAGTGAAGTGACAGAGGAAAGAGTAAGGAAAGAATGCTGGAAAATGATGAAGGTATCAGATGATACATTGGGTCAGACTAATTCCACAAGTGGTAGTCACATGTAATCTTAGCAATCCTTCTTAAGTAGAATACTACAATAGTGTATCTACATTTGTGGTGCATCACCAAAAATATCTCCACTCTTACTGTGTCAACAATAGTTTATCAACATCATGGCACATCATGAAGGCTACTAAAATTATCAATAAGCTGCCATATTTATGCAATATAAGCACAAAGTAATAAACATTAGCAAAACTAACTTTTCTCAAGCATTGACTGCTATCACCCCAAGGACTGGTTCTTTGCCTTACACCCATTGCTTGAAAAGATAGGCTATAGCTTCTGTCGGATTATGGTAAAGGTATCAGAGACACAGTTCTTTCCAAAAGTTAGTGGGAAACTTATCTCACTATTTGCATTAAAATGTATTTGAAATAGGTATTAAAACTACCAAAAGAGAAAGATTTGAAATATGATCGCTGCAGAGATGTTTAGAAATATAAAAAGCAGGAACTGAATTCTTATATTATTTTGTCTTTCTTTTGGCTGCACATTTGGCCAAAGAGGTTTTTGTTGCAATGTAGGGCACAAACTTAAATCTGAAGTTACATTGAAGAATAACTAGAAACTTCATCAGGCTTATTTATTTTCTCCCTATAATAAGAAATATGTGCATCTTGGGAATGCATTCCACTGCCTACAAGTTATTCAGTAATATCTGTCTTGTATATGAAAAACTGAAACTCATAAGGGAATCATTTGCACTTACTTTCTAGCCCCTCTAATACTACCATTTAGGTTAGCAGGATAAGTAGCATTCAAAACAGGAAATTTCTTTACAAAAAAATTGTAACACTAGGTAATTATCTTCCTGAGTGAACAGTTTCTAGCATTTTACCTGTTGTTACTTAAAAGCAACCTGGATATGAGTTGCAAAACTAGAAGGTAGCATTGTCCTGTTAAGTCTATAATGGGTCTGTGTCTGCAGACTTAAACTCAGCCTATGACCTATGACCTAAGGTATGCGACCCCAGAGATAATAATTACATAGGGCAAAGATCCAGACATTAAAAGCCCTTCTATCAGATAAGATCAATCGTTATCCCAGCAGGTAAGGGTGATAGTACCCTTGTTTTTCAGATTTACCCCAGCTCTTATAGAATACTCAAGGCAACTAAACACAGACAAAAAATTATGTTTTTTTCTTCCTCTGAAATAAATGCTATCTGACATGTAATAATTAAAACAGTAGAAGAAAAGAGATGCACAATTACTTGATAATAAGTAACTGTTATGTGATGTTCAATAATTGAAACAATAGAAGAAAAGAGATGAATAATCACTCGATACAAAAGTTACTCCCCACAGACAGCCTCTCTGTGGTAAATACTGTAAACTCTATCCTGGAAACACAAGGAATGATTAATGTGTCTTTCTGTGCTATGGTATCATCAACAGTTTTCCTTGTTTGAAATGTACCCATGATAACACAACTTCAGAGCAAGGTACATTTTAGTTTTATATCATTTTGTATGTCATTTTATTAAGGAACTAATATTCTTTTATAAATTATTCTGTATAATAACAATTACAGATATAAAAATGAATATCCCTATTCATTTTCACATGTGCTTTCTCAAGTATTGTTTGACTTAATTTCTATGGAGTGAGCATAAAATTGATCAGTTGTGCTCATTGTTCTGCCATGTTTAACAAACACAAATATTTTAAGTTTACATATACATAAGGGAAGATTGATATTTAAAAAAATGTAAATTAATCTCTGCATTTTAAATATTTAATAATAATTGAAAAGACACAAAAGCTGGGATTCATAGACAAATTGCATAGTAAGAAGCTTGTGTTTGTGTCGGACTTAGCTTCTTACACACTTATACCAGCTCATAGCAGTTCATTGTCCTATAATGTGCTCCAATCCAGTGAGAACAAGTATGCAAACAGAATATACAGGGAAATGTCCACCTAATGACATGCAGATGAAACCAGGTAGGGAATGAGGCCTTAATGATATGTAAATGTAAGCTAGGTGAATGTAGTTGTGATCCATAGATATGTTTTAAGGAAACTGTTCACCAGTATTCTCCTGACTATAAAAGGATAAACACAATGAACATTTTGCAGTTGCAGATACCAAGAATAGTTGGAGGAGTAGCAGTGGTCATGTAGTAGCATATTTCAGTTTTTAGCCCCACCAATTCCCACTGGTATGTGTGTGGTCGAAAGCAGTGCTAATGGAAACATTACCATTAGTGAATGACATCATAATTTCTCTGATCAAGAGAACATTGACTGCTTTATAGTTAATTGGGACACTGTACTGGCTTCGTATGGCATATATGGCTCACACATCGAATTAATAGGAATCCATGGCCCTCCCATACCTGTGGAGACCAAGGAGTATATAGCTCTTTCTGATTTAGCTAGACTGATTTTTCAGAGTCCATCTGGAGGAATCTTGGGTATTTCCAAGACCTCATCATCTAGATTATAAAACATGTTCCTCTACAAAATGTTCTGCATATAGTCAAATATATATGGTTTCCTAGCAAAACTCAGGAGAGAGCTAACATCACAAATACCTTCTATAAAATCAACTGCCTCCCTGTGTTATTGAGTGCCACAGGTTCCACAGATGTAGTAGTAATAAGGATTGTAGTGGCCCGGGGTCACAAATTTTGTAAAAAGGCAGGATTACCATTCTATGAACTGACAGGTAGTGTGTGATGCATGTGGGATCATAACCGATGTGTCCGCAAAGCAACAGAACAATTCACATTCAAGTGTTGTTTCTCTCAGTTTCAATTGTACAAAGTAATTTTACTTAAAATCTTGATTCAGCAAAACTGAGTTTGCCTTTCCTCACTGTTGTGTAACCATGAACTTGTTATATGTAAGTTAGGGAGTGTGTGGGGGATCCCCACATAGGGAGGTGCAAGAAGGGCTTACCCATTGTAAAAAAAGTTTTACATTGGTTTTTTGAATGTAGGATTTTGTGAAACCAGTTCAAATATTTGGTATTTGTATGTTTCCCCCTCAGTAAATCATCATAAATCCACAAACATAATTCACATATGTGCCATACATCTTAGCTATATTACCACTTCCTGCACACTGACATTTAACAGGGGCATTTAGTTGGTATATGCAGGTGCTGTGGACAATGTTAAGGTATGCAGCTGCATCCATAGTGTGTATAAATGTATAACCCCCTCAGCTTATATGTTATGCTGCAGGTGATGCTGGATACCCACTGGAGCCCTGGTTTGTGACACCCATACTGACTCACAGAATGTGGCCAAACACCAATATAATGCTACACATTGTAAGCCCCACTGTGTTGAGGAGCATGTGAATGTGCTTAGCTTTCATAGACCCTGCTTCTACTGCCTCATCATGTCTGTGAGACAAACTAGTATGACACTACCATATCCTGCTGGACGTTCTTACCATGTTGTATGCTCCATAATATATTGTTGAGGAGATGGGCTGTGCACACCCATGGTGGTGGTAAAATCAGACTCCACAAGCATATTGAAGGGACATCACCATTATCTTGCAATCAGAGTGTGGTGGAACAGCTGTAACCAGTAGCAGCACAACCCACCCCCCACATATAGTAATGGTACAGTATATGGCAATGCAAGTGAAGCAGTGAAGCCTAATTCAGTGTTATAGGCCCTGATGGGCACATACTGACAGTGTCTCATCACACAATGCATACATAATGCATGCAGTGTTATACTAGGTTATGCTGATCAATGCAATAGTCATGTCCATATCTACCACACAGGAGAGAGGGTGGGATGGGTCACAGTCATCATAATTTGCACAGGTGTCTAGGAGCACAATAACACTTTTGTCTGCATGCACTTGACAAGGGGCATATCACAGGAGGTGGACATGAGCATCTCAGGGTTAAGGGAGCTCTGTACCATACACCTTTATCTCTTGTGATGGGGTGGGGCTGCCAGCATATGACCATGGCAGGAGGCAGGGATGGGAGTCTTGAAATGACAGATAGTCTGTATTACAGACAATTTCCTCAGGAAATGACTGGGAGTGCTGCTACATGTCTGAGACCTCCCATCCACTTTGCTGGCTTGTTACCATAGGACCTGGGGCTCTCCCCTGGCAGGGATGCTGTGTGACTTCAGGAGTGTGATTTGTATGGAGTCTGTGCATAACGTCTCTTCCCACTGGAGGACAAGTGTCATGGACATCCACTATTGTGGCTGTTAGAGCACTGTACATGTTAAGATGCAGGTAATGATTGTCTACTCCACAATAAGACCCTACACTGGCGATAGAAGTGATATGTGCAATTCTAGATCTCAATGGACCAATCAAGACTATGTTCCTAGTTTCCATGTCATCATGGATGCCATGCAATACAGCAGTCAGCTCTAAGATGGCTTGGATTACAGCAGATTATGCCTGAACGATAAGATGTCAAATCCATTGAATGATACCAAGCCCTGCCTGCATATCAGGGGACAAGTGTGGCACTTGACAGAATGAGGCACCCATGTGAGTTTTTTAAATAATTGCTATACCCAGCTCAGATGGAGTGTGCATATATCTGCCCCATAGCCACAGGGAGAGCATCATTGGTGGTCAGAGGCACAAGTGGAGTGAATGTGACATCTCAGGTTTATCTGTAGGTGAGGCCATGTATTTAGTCTGTACTGTAGGTGAATGCCTACCCAGATTGGAGACAGTGCCATAGTGTCAGTAGAGTTTGACTCAGATATCTCTGTCTCATCATCATCATCATCATCATCATCATTACCATCAGTCTCTGCATGGGTGCAGTATCAGCCTATAGCCTTGCACAGCCCATATAGATATCACTGTAGCAGTGCCTTGAGCTGTGGATGTACAACAAAAGACTGTAGTGAGCAAGATGTACCATGCCATTCATTCCCAGCATACCTCTGCTGCCAACCTGATATGACTATATACCCAATGTTCTTATAACCAATCACACACAGATAACATATCATTTGGTCATCTGACAGTCTGCATATTCAGTGCTAATAGTGCTAATATACAGAAATTTGCAGAACATGATACTAACCTGTTTTTAGTATCCACAGAGATGTTCAAGGGTAGGATTTGCAGAACATGGTACTAACCTGTTTTTAGTATCCACAGAGATGCACAGGTCTGGGTTCATCCTGGACTCAGTGTGCACTCCTACAGGTATGATCCAAGAGTCTTGCCCAGTATGAAACTTCTGTGGCTCTGTCAGTCTGCTACTCCATTGCCCCCACCCCATGGCTGTCATACTGGTTGTTATGGAATGTGCCCTTTGTCTTGGCATGGACTAGCATATTGATTACACACTTATAACACTGTTGTAATTTTCAGCTGTTGCCTGCACAGCAGTCATGTCATGGACCACTATCTGTCACAACTGGTTTCATAAAGGACACTGTCTATGTATCCTAAGTACTTTTAAGAGGAAAACATTTTCTGCAGGTTTGAAATTGTCCTGTCTCTCCCATCCTCCTCATCTCTGCTCATGCAAACAGCTATAAAGACATGAGACAGCTGTTTGCAAGACAGCTGTGAAGACAGGACATAGAGCTATAGACTATATATTACTGGGACTGGTAATATGATAGCTGAAGACAAAGAGATAAGCTAATTACACCATATAATCTTCACAGAGACAGCTGTAGTGGTAGGTCATACAATATAAGGACAGATAAGGGAATGCATGTAGCACATGTATATGCTACAAACTAATGCATATGCACTCCCTACAGAGCTCATTCAGTTATACCAACTGGCATGTAAAGAGTATGACCGATGTCCATGATTAAACATAAAAACCTCTTTGGGAAATGCTAGTGATACATGCCTTCTATGGCATAATGGGGAATGGTTATGTGTAGGTATAGGAATGCTGTATGTACCACCATAAGCCACCATATAGATTAGACAGACCACAGCTTCATTGTAATGACAGGAATTCATTGGTATCCTGATACTGTGGGATGCCTTTTTGCCAGTACAATCTGCAAACAGAAAACATGAGTCATACATATTCATATTGCTAACCTTTTCTGATATGAATTACAATGCAAGGGGGTACATCCTTTGGGGAGAAGGTAATAACAGGTTATACCACACCACACTTTCACAGTATTATCTGCCTTCTCAAAGCTGCCTATAGGTCCCATAATTTCTTCTATGCCTCCTAACAGTGCTCTGTAGATCTTCAAAGTATCTTCCAAACACAGCATGACTTAGTCTAAAAAAAAAAAAATTCAGGTTTACACCCCATTTGCATGGTAGAGGCAGAAATTAGGTCAGGTTGCATGAATTTCTCTGAATTGCTTTAGTTTGCTGTTACACATATATGAAGTGTAGTTACCCCGACAACTTGTGTCACTGAGCTCATGCCAGAAACCTGCACACACACACACACACACACACACACACACACACACACACACACACACACACACACACACACACACACACACATGCATTATGCAGGTTTACTATAACATTCCTGAAACTGCTTCAGTCGACCGGTAAAAACGTCGACCTGGAAAGGCGAATCCATACCATTGAATAGGCAGCAAACTTGAAATGGAATACATCAACTCCCAGAGTTAGATGTATTCGACATAGCAGGAGGTGACATCAGTCACTCATGCTATGCAGCTTACCATACCGTGACTTTCCACAGTCAACGATACATGCATTTTACTATTTTTCAGGGGGGACAAGCACCCCTGCAAATTATATATACCAACTTTGAGATCACACTACAGTGAGGAAATGGGTTAATTCCCTGTTCCTCACTGAACCGCAATCTCCATACACAATGCCGGACTCAGAAAATCGAACTACACTACACATTTTCTGTAGTGTAGTCGATGTTTTATGGTCAGGCATTCTGCCCACTTGAAAACTGCCTTTTGACCACATGCCAGTCAACCGAAGCAGTTTTGGAAATCTAATAGTAAACCCATTATGCAACTATGCAGCTCTGCTGCACTACTTGTGAATCAGAAATCACATCATAAGCATGATTCTTGGCCTAACATTTTGTCTTCATGTAAACTTACACAATTTTTAGTGAATATTTGGGAAATGGCAATTTTCACTACTGCCCTCCTGCATAGTGTGTAAAAGAGAGCAAGATTATGCTTTGCCTCCTTCATAGCCATTACAGTGATCTCCAACAGGGCCTGTATGCTTCTGCTTTAAAAAAAAGCTGATACCTACTGTGACCAGGCTGAGGAGCTGTCTTATTCACAGGCATCACCCAGATAGGAAAACTGTGCAGTCATTATTTTGATGGCCTGAGAAAAAGAGACCTTGACGATCTTCATGCTTTTTTTTAACACACCTTTATTGAATTATCACTTGTGACATAGGCAATTTTGCATTTATACAAAAGTAATCAAACTGCTTATTAAGAAATTAAAATTATCAAACATTAAACTTCACATGTATTGCTATATATCATATAACCTAAGCAATATTACATAAATTATTCAATTAAAAAGACTTTCGGCTTTTCCCGGTTAGGGGTCGCCACAGCGGAACTCCGGTCCGCTCATGATTGGCAGTGGAATTTTACAGTGCCGAGTTGCCAGCCCAATGCTCAACCTTCAATGAAGGCACGCCCATTCACGCTCGCACCTACCTGCATGTCTTTAACATCATTCGACCACGGGGGGGGGGGGGCATGCAGACTCCACACAGAAGGCGCTCCAGCCAAGAATCGAATGGGAGAACCTCTTGCTGTGAGGTGACAATGCTAACCACTGCACCACAGCGGCTTCACATAAATGATTCAATTCCTGCCCCTTTTATTAAACAAGAAACATCTTTATTAAACCATCACTTACGACATAAGGAATCATACATTTATATAAATAGAAACAAACCACACCGACACAATCCTAGTTGCAAACATTTTATATCACAAACCATACTGACACACTCCCATTTACAACACTATAAATCCCTTATCTATCCAATCATTTTCAGTCAAACATTACATAGCTCATTTAAGTCCTGCCTTATTTTAAACCTCATTGCTCCCCTGCATGTATTGTTCCAACATTCCCATTTTTTCCTGTACAGTTTGCTCCTACCCTTTTTTAAAAATTTAAATTCCATTTGTTTTCTCTCTGTTACTATATTCACTACTTCTAATATGGTTGCTTTAGATTTTGGTCAGGTAAAATTGCCCTGAATGGTGTAGTAAGTGGATAGTCTTGTATTGTTTCTGTTGTCCTGTTATATGTCTAAGACTGTTGTTACTGGCAAATGTCTGTGAAGGTCAGCTTAAAAAATATTTGTTTGCTGCTATCTAGATGATGGTAGAATGCCATGTGCTATGACTACCTCCTTTGGAGTGGGGGTTACATTGCACCATTAAATGGTGTATGCATGCTACTTGGTTTGTCCACTATGTAACTGCCATTTTGTGCTTATGTATGGTAGCATGTACATGGGACATGCACTTGCATACTGGCTGGCACACGGCTAAGGGGTCTTATGTGTGGAACTGTGATTTGTATCTGTTGTTCTGCCATCTTTCCTTACAGTTGTCATAGTTCCCTGGTGTGCCTTTTTTCAGCATAAGTATAACATGAGGGTAAAAATCACTTAGTGCAGAGTTAAGAACACCTACAACCAGCCATAGCTGGCTGCACTCACAAATGCCAAACATTTTCAGTCCACTGTCTGGACAGATTGACTTAGAGCAGATTTCCAGTTGTGACTTGTTACTTCAGGTTATGATGACAGATTTGGACAGCAGGCTCCTCAGCTGGGTCCTGCATCTGCTGCAGTTGTAGCTGAGGAGCATGAGGGTGATGAAACTGGGAGAGCCTCATGGAACAGTTGGTCCTGGCCCCTCACTGCAAGAAGCCTGCCTGCACTTTCTTAGGTGGCTGTAGCTGGAGCGGATGTTGGATGCTGTGGTATATAGAGCAGTAGGCAGGTATTTGGCCTGGATGGAGTACCTCCTGGAGCAGATTGCAGATTTGTTGACCTGGTCAGTCCTTATTACAGGAGAGGGTGCGGCGAGTACCACAGGCCACCAGCATCCACTTCATGGGTATGGAACCCTGTAATGTCCATATGGGAAGATCAACAGATGACAAACTGCTTGTCATAACCCTAGCCTATCCCAAGCTTAATGTGTATCTTTCCTTTTGTGTTATACTTCATACCATGTGAATTCCCCATCCTTTATCATCACTAGTTGTGTGTACTCTGTCTCTCCATTGTAATGTGGGCATTTCTATCCCTGTTTGTGCTGTACTCTGTCTCTCCATTGTAATGTGGGCATTTCTATCCCTGTTTGTGCTGTGATGTGCTATAACATATGAGCTTGTTTGCCCATGTACACTATCATGATCCCCTTTTCTCAATGTGTTCTTAAGAAAAATGGGGCCTTTCCCTCCAAAAAGTTGTCTTCTTCCTCCTCTATTCTGTACATTTTGTATTAAATTGTCCTTTCATGTGACCCTTTTCTTCCTCTTTTTCCTAATTTCAATGCATCTGTTTCCTTCCATTTTATGCATCTTACAGCTGTCCACATGAGTGGACACAACACTGCAGCTGCAATTACCGGATAGCTACATAGTTTTCTGTGGCACTTTGTTTTGCCCTTTCAAGAAAGTACACTAACATGCACAGCATTGCTTATACCTGTACAGCTTTGTATTTCAGATGTAGTGGTCTGTGTGTTCATGCTTTTTACTCTAGCAATATTGCACAATGTATAGCATGACCACACTATGGATAGAGTCTAGTACTTCATAGTACGTTCCACTGCGTGGATGAACTACCTGCAGCAGAGTCTCACTGCTCAATTTGTACAATTGCGTATTTATGTGTTTACTCATTTATGTACTCTGCAGAACAGCTAGCTGTATATAAATGTTTCATGTCTCAGTCTGGGCATTTAATACCCCCCCCCCCCCGTGTTGACATGTAGTTATGTTTTAGCTGTGCAAGGCTTGCACAGAAGTGCAGTGCACATCTATGAACCTGGTCATAGTGAACTGCACTCATATTATTGAAACAAAGAAAAGTCATGTATATATTCCTTTGTGAAAATCTATACAAGCATAAATGAAATCAGTCAGCATTACAACTGACATGCAGTTGCATTAATAGAGGGTCTACTTTAAGCGCTCCAGTCCTATCTACATACAGACCACAGTCTCACAGCCAGATAGTTATGTGTCAGTCAGCTCACATGGTCAGTTGACCAGACTCTTAGCTGAGCAGATATGGGGAGATTTTGAAGCTGCTTCTTAAACACAAATTTGAGCGCAAGTGAAGTAAGTGAGGCAGCCAAGAGAAGGAAGTGGGGCTTCAGCTCAAATACATGTCTGAATCTGAGCACAGTAAGTATAGCAGCTGTAGTTAGGGAGAGGGAACAAGTGTGAGTTTACATTTGGAGTTGGCGGGGGGATTTAGAGTTTGGGTTCAGGACTGGTGATTGGGTTAGGGTTAGAGAGCGAGAGGAAGTTTTAGGTTTGGGAATGAATGGGTTTTATAGGTGCAGGTACATAGGTGTATACTAGACTAATGATCACTGGGGCTTTTATAAGCCTAGCCATGCAACTCAAATGTATCCCATGAATTATTGTGCTTTAGAGGTTATTTTAAGGGGTGTATGTTAATTAGGGCTTGACTTAATGTCTGTCTCTGTCCATTATAGACATAGAGAATAGACTAGTGGTGAATTCCCATTTTCTCATCCACGGGTCTGGGTTGTGCTTCAATAGAGTTAGGGAAGGGCTCTGTTTCACATGGATGTTAAGCCTATTCCAGAGAATGGGGATTCTCTGAGATACATACTGTACTTGTCCCTGCAATATGTCCTATTTATGTTGTAAAAAATTTTAAATCCTTAGATCTAGAAAGATAGTGATGTTCATTTTGTGGATATACAAAAGGTCCATCACAGTGGGATCCAAGGATGCCTTGTATACCAAGCATAAGTTGCCTGTCAGCAGTCTGTAAGAAACAGAATACAGTGATATGGCTTTGAGATGACCTGCATAGGACATTGTGTTTACACTCTGTATTGTTTTTGTGAGGAATCTCTGTGGACGTTTAGTTGTTGCATCTGCCTAGTGAGGTACATTCTAAAAGGGGCGTTATACTCAATGTTGAGTCTAACGAAGGCTTAGTACAGTGACACAATGGATTCCCTGGTCCTAGATGCCATACCCTTACTTATAAGTTGAGTGACATAGAATGATTTTCTTACTACCTTAGACACATATTGGTTGAAAGCCAGGTTACTATCTACATGTGTCCCCAAATCCCTGACTATTTTGTCTATTGTTTTAGGTGTTTGTCAGTGAGGTAGTTTTCCTGAGTGGCTGACTTCCCAAAAAGTACTATTATACCTTTCTTGGAATTGAGTTTTAAGCCATAGCTTTGGTACCAGTCATTGTCTGTGTTAGACCTTCCTGTAAGATGTTAGCATCTTTGGGGGAGGGGTCTGTGATTGCTCCTAACTTGCAATAATCTGCAAACTTAGTAACCCAGAGGCTCTTGAAATTAGCCTTGACTTCTCAGAAATAGATTCCAAAGATAAGTGGACCCAGCACAGAACCCTGGGGGATTCCATTGGTGACTGGTCTCTTTGAAGAGGTGGTCTCTCCAACCCTAACTTCCTGGGTCCTGTCTGTGAACCAGCTGGTTATCCAGTGTGTTATATAGGGATTTATTCATATTACTGAGTTTGTTTATAATGCCTGAGTAGGGTATTGTATCAAATGCCATAGCTATGTCAAGGTAGGCACAGTTTTACCCTCATCTGTTGCCTTGGTGACCTCCTTAAAGAAGTCCACCAGGTTCAGTAGGCATGACCAGCTTTTGACAAAACCAAATTGGGTTGGATCCAGTGTTTGAAGATTTCCTATGTCATTATTAATCATGTCTATAATTCTTTCCATGGCTTTGCATATGAGACTAAGACTAATGGGTCTTTCTAGTTCCCTGGATCCAGTGATGGTCCGCTATTGTGCAGAGGGATGACTGTTGCAGTCTTCCATTCATGTGGTACGAAGGCTGTGTGTGGGCTATGGCTGAAAAGTGATTCCAGTGGTACTGACAGGTAATATTTCAGGTTGTTTAGGAGGCATCCTGAGATATTATGAAGCAGTATTCTTGGCCTTAGACAGCACATCTAAGACCTGCTCCCTACTGATAGTTGGAGGGGTTGTGTTAGATGGCATTTGGGTTTAGGGTTTGGGGATTTGGGATCAGGTTAGGGAGCATGAGGAAGTTATTGGATTAAGGAGCAATGGGGAGTTTTAATTTTAGGCAGGGATAGGGAGTTTTATGTTTAGGGAATGACTGCTGGTTAGATTTAGAGTGCAGGGTATGTAATTAGGGTTAGGGATCAAGTAGAGGTTTTAGGGTTAAGGTTTGACAGTAGGTGGAAGTTTTAGGATTCTGCATAGGCTATATATGTGGTTATTAGGACTGAGCTAGTGGGAGGGCAGGCATTTGTCATTTTGAGTAAATGACACTGAGCAGGTCAGCTGCAAGCTAATGGTACATGAGCACATGTAGGAGCCCTATTAAAGAAGCATGCACTTTGAACCAAGGTAATACTGAATTATGTCATATTTATATTAAATGTGAATATTATTTTGCTGTTTTCAAAGTTGTTTCACTTTTCTTCTTCTTATTGTTTGGAAACATAAAATAAATTTTAAAAAAGATCACTACTGGGTAACTTTTTTTGCAGCAAAGCCATGTCCTGCTATTATGGGTGATTTTTTTCTTCACAGATAAGTTTTAATTATGGTAATAATTCCACTCTGGTTTACTTATCATCTTTATCATTTGGATAATAGATATATATATATATATGGGTCTACTTCTATTTAGTGAAAGCACAAAATACCGATGACCACAATGCCGAGATGAAAATCACAAAACACAGAATCACAAATCAGGTAAGTATGCACAGGGCAAGTGAATACTCACCCAAAACAACAGTAACTAATAACGCACCACCTAAAACCCACCCCCAACTATATATACCAACTCCAGGATTGCACTACAGTGGAGAAATGGCATAATCCCCCCACCCCCGGACAAGTATTCACTTGCCCTGTGCATACTTACCTGATTCTCGATTCAGTATTTCATGATTTTCATCTTGGCGCTGTGATCATCAGTATTTTGTTGGCCTTTTGGTAAATAGAAGTAGACCTATATATATATATATATATATATATATATTTTATATATATATATATATATATATATATATATATATATATATATATATATATATATATATATATATATATATATATATATATATATATATATATATATATATATATATATACACATATACTGGATGCACAAGCTAGTGCATTTCTTTGTGCCGGTCCCAAGCCTGGATAAATGGGGAGGGTTGCGTCAGGAAGGGCATCCGGCGTAAAACTTCACCAAAACTTTTCATGCAGTCACCAGTTACTATTTACATACTGGATCAGTCGAGGCCTGGGTTAACAATGACCGCCACCAGTATTGTTAGCCAGTAGGGTGCTGGCGCAAATTGGGCTACTGTTGGCCGAAGGAGGAGACGAGGCAGAAGGCATGGCCGAAGGCAGGAAGAGAGGAGAAAGGCTAGGACTGTGGTAGTGAGGGTCGGATCTTTGAATGTTGGTAGTATGACTGGTATAGGGAGAGAGCTAGCTGATATGATGGACAGAAGGAAGGTTGGTATATTGTGTGTGCAAGAGACCAGATGGAAGGGAAGTAAGGCTAGGTGTATCGGCGGTGGGTTCAAATTGTTTTATCATGGTGTGGATGGGAGGAGAAATTGCATAGGAGTTATTCTGAAGGAACAGTATGCGAAAAGTGTTTTGGAGGTGAAAAGAGTGTTGGATAGAGTGATGTTTATGAAGCTGGAAATTGATGGTGTAATGATGAATGTTGTTAGTGCATATGCTCCACAAGTTGGGTGTGCAATGGATGAGAAAGAAAAATTGTGGAGTGAATTGGATGAAGTGGTGATGACTGTACCCAAGGGTGAGAGAGTGGTGATTGGAGCAGATTTCAATGGGCATGTTGGTGAAGGGAACAGAGGGGATGAGGAAGTGATGGGTAGGTATGGTGTTAAACAAAGGAATACAGAAGGTCAGATGGTAGTGGATTTTGCGAAAAGGATGGACATGGCTGTGGTGAATACGTATTTTAACAAGAGGGAGGAGCATAGAGTGACATACAAGAGTGGAGGAAGATGTACACAGGTGGATTATATCTTATGTAGGAGAGCTAGTTTGAATGAGACTGGAGACTGTAAAGTGGTGACCAGAGAAAGTGTAGCTAGGCAACATAGGATGGTGGTTTGTAGGATGACGTTGGTGATCAAGAAGAAGAGGAGGAGTGTGAGGTCAGCACCAAGGATCAAATAGTGGAAATTGAAAAAGGGTAATTGTGAGGTTGAGTTCAGGGATGAATTAAGGCAGGCACTGGGTGGCAGTGAAGAGTTACCAAATAGCTGGGTAACTACAGCAGAGCTAGTAAGGGAGACGGCTAGAAAGGTGCTTGGTATCACATCTGGACAGAGGAAGGATGACAAGGAGACATGGTGGTGGAATGAGGAAGTACAGGACAGTATATAGAGAAAGAGGTTGGCAAAGAAGAAGTGGGATTGTCAGAGAGATGAAGAAAGTAGACAGGAGTATAAGGAGATGAGGTGCATGGCAAAGAGAGAGGTGGCGAAGGCTAAGGATAAGGCATATGAAGAGTTGTATGAAAGGTTGGACACTAAGGAGGGAGAAAAGGACCTGCACTGATTGGCTAGACAGAGGGACTGAGCTAGGAAAGATGTGCAGTAGGTAAAGGTGATAAAGGATAATGAGGGAAACATACTCACAAGCGAGGCGAGTGTGTTGAGGAGATGGAAAGAGTACTTTGAAGGGTTGATGAATGAAGAGAATGAGAGGGAGAGAAGGTTGGATGATGTAGGAATAGTGAATCATGAAGTACAATGGATTAGCAAGGAAGAAGTAAGAATAGCTATGAAGAGAATGAAGAATGGAAAGGCTGTTGGCCCAGATGACATAGCTGTGGAAGCATTGAGGTGTTTAGGTGAAATGGCAGTGGAGGTTTTAACCAGATTGTTTAATGAAATCTTGGAAAGTGAGAGGATGCCTGAGGAATGGAGAAAAAGTGTTTTGGTACTGATTTTTAAGAATAAGGGTGATGTACAGAGCTATAGTAACTACAGAGGGATTAAATTGATCAGTCACAGCATGAAGTTGTGGGAAAGAGTAGTGGAAGCAAGGTTAAGAAGGGACGTGATGATTTGTGATCAGCAGTATGGTTTCATGCAGGAAAGAGCACTTCAGATGCGATCTTTGCTCTGAGAGTGTTGATGGAGAAGTACAGAGAATGTCAGAAGGAGTTGCATTGTGTGTTTGTAGACTTAGAGAAAGCATATGACAGGGTGCCTAGAGAGGAGTTGTGGTATTGTATGAGTGAGTCAGGAGTGTCAGAAAAGTATGTAAGAGTGGTACAGGATATGTACGAGGGTAGTGTGACAGCGGTGAGGTCTGCGGTGGGAGTGACGGATGCGTTTAAGGTGGAGGTGGGGTTACATCAAGGATCAGCTCTGAGCCCTTTCTTATTTGCAATGGTGATGGACAGGTTGACAGACGAGATCAGACAGGAGTCCCCGTGGACTATGATGTTTGAAGATGACATTGTGATCTGTAGTGAGAGTAGGGAACAGGTGGAGGAGACCCTGGAGAGATGGAGATATGCTCTAGAGAGAAGAGGAATGAAGGTCAGCAGGACTAAGACAGAATATATGTGTGTGAATGAGAGGAAGGATAGAGGAATAGTGAGGATGCAAGGAGTAGAGGTGGCGAAGGTGGATGAGTTTAAATACTTGGGGTCAATAGTTCCGAGTAACGGTGAGTGTGGAAGAGAGGTGAAGAAGAGAGTACAGGCAGGATGGAGTGGGTGGAGAAGAGTGTCAGGAGTGATTTGTGACAGACGAGTACCTGTAAGAGTGAAAGGGAAGGTCTACAAGAGGGTTGTGAGACCAGCTATGTTATATGGGTTGGAGATAGTGGCATTAACAAAAAGGCAGGAGTTTGAGCTGGATGTGGCAGAATTAAAGATGTTAAGATTTGCACTGGGTGTGACGAGGGTGGACAGGATTAGGAATAAGTATATTAGAGGGTCAGCCCAGGTTGGAAGGTTTGGAGACAAAGCCAGGGAGGCACGATTATGTTGGTTTGGACATGTGCTGAGGAGGGATGCTGAGTATATTGGGAAAAAGATGCTAAGGATGAAGCTGCCAGGTAACAGGAAAAGAGGAAGGCCTAAGATAAGGTTTATGGATGTGGTGAGAGAGGACATGCAGGTGGTTGGTGTGACAGAGCAAGATGCAGAGGACAGGAAGAAATGGAAACAGGTGATCTGCTGTGGCGACCCCTAATGGGAACAGCTGAAAGAAGATGATGATGATATATATATGCTGGAAGAGGTGTTATAATGAAGCACATGTGCCTTGAAAAGTTGAGGCATTATTTATGAACACAAAATTGCAGTCAGACTGAACTACAATTGGCATGGCATATGTTGATCTTAATTTGTGACTCACAACAGATGAAGCAGTAAACATTGTTTAGGCAAAAAACAGCAGGTAATATATTAGTTGTGAAAAATATTTTTACTACTCTGCTTTGCAAAATGACTATATTTACAGTTACAAATCAGACTGTAAAGGTACTGACAGCATTTGAAAATAAACCAATATGAAGTTACAAAGACACTGAAACATAGGTGTGATGTAATACCTTTTACTGAACCAGCAAAGGTTTTGGAATTACATGAGCTTTTGGGTTGGCATGAGCTCTTCATCAGGAGTTTGGCTCGCAGTAGCCAAAAACGTTGTTGCGTCTTTCATCTTTTCCCAGTTAGGGGTCGCCACAGCGGAACTCCGGTCCGCTAATGATTGGCAGTAGATTTTTACGTGCCTAGTTGCCGGCCCTGACGCACAACCTTCAATGAAGGTACACCCATTCACGCATGTCTCCACACAGAAGACGGTCTAGCTGAGAATCAAACAGGACAATGTCTTACTGTGAGGCGACAATGCTACTGTAGCACCACCACCATGGATTAGTAGCCAAAAACGTAATAATTTCAAAACCAATGTTGATCCAGTAAAAGGTATTGCATCACATCTGTGTTTTTTGTTAGTGGACCTACATGGTATTTCTTAATATTTTCTTGCAGTCTGAGCTTGAAATTTTAGAATAGTAGGCATATGATACAGATGCACATACTTAAAACAGTACATAAATAAGTAGATTACTGAACAGTGTTTAAAATGATCATAGTAAAAAATTGTAAAAATGTGGCCTTTTGTATATGTATGATATGATGTTTGTTAATTATGTAATGTAGTTTGCATGCACATGAAAAAGACAAACTGTAAAATCCATTAAGGAAATTAGGTATTTTACTTATTTATTTGATGAGGCAAACTCACTAGGTGAAAGAGCCTCTTTCTGAATGCAACCAAGGAGCACTGTTTGGCTAAGTGATCTAGTCAGAATCGTACAGTGAGCAAATGTTGATGGAGGGACTCAAACTTAGCACTACAGGGTACAACTTATTAGCAACTGATAGGCTTAATCCCATGCACTAAAGTGCCATATCATGTGCACAATGAAGAATTTGCAATGGGCTCAGTCAGACACTTTTGCTTATCTCAAAGAAGAATCCCATGGTTTATCATAAGCTAATGAAAATGAATGTTATATCCCTATGACTCCAGTCTGTGAACAGAGAATAACTGTGAGTCACCGATGAAGGGTAAATGACTGTATTCATGTCACGGGTTGGTTTGCCTAACAGAAATGAAAGGAATTCTGCTAAAGGCTTCTTGCAGTTTGCTAATGTGGTGCATACTGAAAAGATTTATTTATTTAGCAAGACGATAGACTGGACCATTTGGCTCCATTTTCAGCCATAACCTAGTTACAGTACTGAACAAATGATTTACAAACAGTACAGAAGTATTCCACATGACCAAATAGGCGATGTAAATTACAAGAAGTTGAATTAAATATGTTAGATAAAAACAGGCAATATATGTGCATTCAGCAACTGGAAGGAGCCCTTCAGGCATCTGTAGTTATTGCACAAAAAATGAGGAGGAGACAAAACTAAATTAGGTTATTCAAATGCCAAACTGGCATCATGCCTGTCTAAACAAAAATGCTACAAAGCACTTACAGCTTTCTCACTATCCAAGTAACATACATTTTGACATCGAGGGACATGGATATATATCATCCTAGATTCCATCAGGGATTTAATTAGGGTCAGAAATTGTGAATGTTTGAAATTATATTATGGAAATATTGTATAATGGCACATTGCCATATGTGTCAGTTAAGAGCCAACCAAAAATATATTAGCAGGACTACTGTAATACACTTGTTAGATAAATGCTTTTGTGTCTTCTGGATATATTTTTGCTGACATGTAGATATGCTTTTGTTTTATTTTTACATGATCAGGCCTTTTTACTGATTTATACTATTTAATGGAATTAATTTGCAATGTTTTTAGTTACTTACTGATACCTGGATGGTAAAGAATTTTTTTTCGACTGACGAATTTGCACTTTAAGGAGCATAACAATGCAGGCTAAATAGATGAAAAAGATTTTTTTTAGTGCTATACCATGCAACAAACTACAATAAAGCTCAGTACATTAGTAGTTGTTGTTGTGTCTTTCGGCTTTTTCCCGGTTAAGGGTCGCCACAGCGGAACTCCGGTCCGCTAATGATTGGTAGTTGATTTTTACGTGCCGAGTTACCAGCCCTGACGCACAACCTTCAACGAAGATACGCCCGTTCACGCATGTCTCGACGCAGAAGCCACAGCATAAATAAGAACAGACACTTTCAGCAGATGACCTTTTTTTACATAGGCAGATAAAGTACACACAGCCAAACATAGGCAACAGCATTCATTTTCCCTGCCACAGCAAGCACTTTCTAGCAGTTTTCTAGTATGCAACCAATGGTTACTATTCATCTAATCTCCTCCATGTAAATATTTACAGACGTGGTTTACTAATATCATTATCCAGTCCTGTTACATACTACTGGATAAAACACCATAAGGGAGGGTGGCCTAATGGTTAAGGTGCTTGCCTTACAAGCACAAGGTGCAGGGTTTGAGACTCACAAGGGATAATTGGCTAGGCTTAAAATGTCTCACAAGGGCAGTTAGCCTAATACTAATCTATAATCTTCATATGTATGCATTTCATCCCCTTTTTACAGCAGCATAGCCCTGCAGGGTTATTTAAATACAAGTAAATAAAAAAATAAAGAAATACCCATTTGTTAACCAATTTCGAAGATTTGTGCTGAAAACCACTTAAAGTGGCCCGAAGCTCTTCCCTTAGCATTAATGAGTATGAGGACATCACTGAAAGCCACCAGAAATTGAGTCTATATGAGATATTAATGGGGAGACCCATGGCCCTTCCAGCTACCCCTCCAGTGAAAAATGCTGATTTAACTTTGTCAGATGATGCTATGATTTCTTATTGTAGGAAACTCATTGACATCTTGCAGCAATATCATTGAACAATAAGAGCAGTGTTACCAAAGCCTCCTGACCAACCCTGTCATTAACTACAACCGGGTGATTGGGTGTATGTGAAACTGTCTGAGCCCAAGGTAAAAGAGGCCTTTTCAGGTCCTGCACACCACTTTAACCGGAGTTCGCTGTGCAGGACTACCAATGTGGATCCATTTGTCTCATTGCAAGAAGACCTGTCATGTAGGGACCACAGACGAATCATCACAACCAACAGAGGGAGATCGAGGTGTGACAGATAAATCATCTGCCCAGTGAGAAGGTCAACTTCAGTAGCAGTCCATGATGAATCCAGTGACAACAGGTACTTTTGCTTTATTTCTGCTGCTGTTCCCTTCTATAAACTGGCCAAGAGAAAACAGTTTCTTGCTGGTCCTTCGGCAATATGCCAAAAATGTAAACAAAACAAGCTGCTGGATATGTTCGCATATACCTCATCATTCCAAGGCAGGGATTCCTACAATTCCCATCCCTGCAACACAGGCATCATTTAAAAAGGACCTTAATGACTTCTGCTTAACCTGGCATAATGTAACTATTTTTTCAAAGGTTGACTCTTCAGCTTGCAACCACACATCATGGAAGCACATGGTATGCCAGAAATGGGACTGCACCAGTAGAAAAAAGCAAATGTAGTGACACCAGGCATGAAAGTGTGTTAGACTCTTTGCACTTAAAAAGCTATGACTGGGGGCTTGGCATGGGTATGATAAGTGACCGTTACTACATCTGTGGGGATTGTGCCTACCCCTGATTGCCTACAAACTGGTCTAAATGTTGCTTTGTAGGCTATATTACTCCTGATATTCAACATGTCGAACATCCACCAGCAGGTAGTCTGAGAAATAAGCAAGTAATCCATTGGACAGAGCAAGTATTTTCAATTTTTAACCCTGGGTATGGAGTGCAAAGGACAATGCTTGAAATCACCATGATTGCCCAAATTCTACAGAAGGTGGCCAACAAAACTTCACAACACATCAGAATGGCAAATCGAAAAATGACTGAAATGCAAACTGTGGTGTTACGAAATCAAATGGCACTTGATATAATGCTTGCTGCAAAAGGGGGGGGGTCATGTGCCTTAATAGGGAGTCATTGTTGTTCATATATTAGTGACTATCATGATAAACAGGAAAAACTGGCAAACTTCATAAAACAAAGGGCCAAAGAGTTGGACAGCACATCCAAAAACTGGACACTTTTTGAATGGTTGGGCAGTATTTTGGTAACCTGGGAACTAGCATAATCCAGGGTATTGTCGTATTTTTTATTATATTTGTAATCATTTTGGCATTTTCTATTCTAAAGGCTGTGATTACAAGATGTTTAACTTCACCTGCACATGAAATGCCACTGCATGCACAAATCAATGATAGTTCTATTTTGACAGAAAATGATGATGACTACTGTGACACTGAGGTTAAAATAAAAATATAATTATATGTATGGTATGGCACTGATAGTGTCAGAGGGAGGAAAGTGTTATGGGACAAGGCCAGCTTATTAAAATGTATATTAATTTCAGTTTATTAATGATGCTATAATATGATTGTTAAAAAGCAAATATAATTTGTATGCAGGGCTGTGGAAAAATACAGCTTCATAAGCCACAGTTTCGCTGTCTTTTAAACTGCACTCTTTTAGTATGTAATAAGAGAGAATAGTACGTGTTGCAGTTACTACAGAAGAAATTTGTTAGCCTGACTTCTCCAGGCTAGGAGTACATTGTTGTTAGGGCAGGTTTGAAACATCCAAGGTCAAAAACAAAACCCCTTGGAAGCAGGTGGATCATGTATAGAAAGGCGTTCACTTGAAGTCTGAGGCAAAAATCACGAGGGATGAGGACATTTGCAAAGTTTTCTATAGGACACAGTCATTGTAATGTAATAAAATTGCATGAGCAGTTTAATAAGAAAATGTATAAAAATAATTTTTTTTTTGTATGTAAAGTGAGAAACCTTCATCAATGGCTATGAAGACTAACTCCCAGCGCTGTAAGAATAAAATTTCTGTTTGTACATTCTGAAGTGTTGTTCCTGACTAAAGGCATATAAGGTAAATTCTTAATGTTATTTATTTATGATTATAATGCCAGGTAGACCCACTGGACACACAGTCTCTATTCAGGCGTGACCCAGGAGGAGCATCTGGTTAAGTGACTGGTAAAGTTCACAAAATATGCAAATTAGGACTGAGAAAATCAAACCCTGTACTACAGGAACTGCAGCTCATAGCCTTAACCCTCTGCTCCAACTGCCAGACACTCTATAAAGTAGATTGTAGGGAAATGTCCATTGCACAAGGCTAAAGTACTCAGGCCATGAGGATAGATTTGTTCAGGAAACTTATTTTACTTATTTATTTTACATTTGTTTACAGGGATAGTCTGAGTGATACATGTCCATTTTCAGCAGAGGCCTGGGGAGAAAAGCTCCAAAAAGACATTCAACAAACTGTTACATTTTTGCAGTTTAAAACACAAAATAAAACACAAATAAAAGGATTTTTACACAGATGTAAACAAACACAAAAACAGATACACAAACAAATTATTACATTTTTACTCGGATGGAAAATTGTAGACAGTGTTTTTAAGAATGATAGGGTATTGAATGCCTAATAGGCTAACCTGGTAGTAGATCCAAGGAGATCAAAGGATTTATAAGTTAAGAAACAATAACGTGTAGGCAGAAGTCCTCCATGTGCACACGAGTGATGGTTAGAGTTAGTCTGAATTAGGAAAAGGACATAGCCATCGTTTTTTAAGTACTGAATCAGACTTTTCTTGAATTGAGGTAGAGAGAGTTCAGATGTAAGATTAGCAGGAAGAGAATTCCAAGTTTTGCCAACAGAGTTAGCAAATACAGATTTACCGGCTGTGTTGTTGGATGTGAGAGTATGAATTAGTAATTTTTCAGATGAACGAAGTGCACTTAAGTTACTGTAGGGGGTGATGAGGTTTTTAAGTACGGGTCTATTATCTGGTTGGTACAGGATCATATGTGCAACTATTAGTTAGCTAACCTGAAGTAGGTTAGGCAGAGAGATCTCCATTGTGTTCTGCTATTACTGAGGCCATGGCTGAGGAGCATGAGGTTGATAAAGTTGGGAGAGCCTCATGGAAGGGTGGGTCCTGCTCCCTCACTGGCAAGTAGTCCACCTGCACTTTCTTAGTTGCTGGAGAGGATTGGCCGGGGCTGTTTTGGAAGGAATGGAAGGCATGCATTGGCTTGGTTGGAAGGCCTCCTGGAGCAGATTGCAAATTTGTTGACCTAGTCAATCTCTACTATTGTACAGGGCTGAAATATTCAGGGATAAATGTTACTGTTACTCAGATGCTAAGTGATAATTAGTACTTGCATGTGTCTTACTCTTTGCTTTGAATTGTCACTGACAACACATCGAGATGAATGAACGAACTGTTGACTATCATTTAGAATATTCCCATCACTATATCATCATGCATTATATTTGTCTAGAGAAGGGAGCAATGTCTATTCATTTTCATGCAGTCACAGACTAATGGACATATCTCATCTGAATGCATGCATATGACCATTTGACAGTAAGACTCCATGTATCTGTTTATTGACTGATTGACTGATTGATTGAACTTTGCCATGTAGTGGACTGGTGCAGGGGCCCTTTATAATCATAGTACATTACAATGGATGTAAGATATTAATATTACAGTAGAGAAATATTTGTTTACAACTGAATATGGTAGTGCAGTAGGACAATGGCAACAATCACAGCATTAATCAATGCAACTGAATGTTACCTAAGTCTTCCTTTGTTTAAAGAATTTTCAGCTACATTTCTTTCTCCATCTTCAGCACAATATTTAAGGCTTTATAGCTTCCTAGAAAACATAAACGTTTCGCCTAACACTTACTAACTCGATACAGCTATGCAGGCCTGCACTATTCAGAAAAAATAATAATTTACTTTCATTAATGAGTGATGTAAAATACAGTATCAAAGCAACAATATAATTATCTTGTAATAAGCCACCACCTTTTTATTTCAGATCTTGTTATTATTAACAGGCTGTAATACATTTACATCCCCTGTAAAATTAACACACACACACTACTCACATAAATTTTGCTTTGTTTTCACAATTGCAAAATGAAAGATGTAAATTCTTGTAACAAGCATGCCTTTCAACCTCTGAACATTAAAAACCATAGCAATGGCCTTTAAAATCAGAGTGGGGGGCCCAAAAGAGAATAATTTTTTTAAACTTTTTTTGTAATAGTAGGACTTTAGATATACTAGACCCCTATAATTTGTGATAAGGAATCTATGTATAGACTTCTTTCAGTTATGTAATGATGTATAAATCATGGAATAGTAAAAATATGAATAATATCTAACGGAAATCAATAAATCTTGGAGGCTCAAGGTGAAACTAGAGACCACAAATCATAACTCTTTGCCTGAATTTTAGCAGTTGAGAGATATGTAGATTGCATGTAAATTTCACATCATGCTACCCTGACATCAGTAAATGTCCATTCTTTATGTCCAATCTAGTCAGACTACCCCATAATATTTTTTTAAATACTTTACCTCCCAGCCTGTTGTATTTGGTTAACTATACCCATGTGCATACTTGAATTCCTTTCACTTGTTTTAGTGATTGTTTGGGATCTTTTTAGTGATTGTTTTTTTATCATTCTTTTCACCATCTCTCAACCTCCCATTCCCCGGTAGGTTACAAATTTCCTGGTCCTAGTGAATGTCATTACCTGAGAACACAATCCTGCCTACCCACTTGTACAAGATTTTATTCTTTTATGACAGTAAATAAAAGCACAAAAATATTATAGCAATAATTCAGAACTTGCACATCACATGCCAAAGAAGCATTCTTTTGTCATGCCAAAATCTTTTAGAGTGGTGAAGTAGTTCATAGCTTGGTTGTAGAATTGATGGTAGTGGTCTCCTTGACATTATTTTGTTGTATTTTATTCACCAGGTAGGTGAACTGGAGCACTGGAGCCCATTTCCAGTCATAACTTTGTGACAATCTGAAGTAGAAAGAACTTCAGTTAAAAAAAACTTTCAAACCCACTGATAGAACAATGACTGATGTGACAGTTATACTTAATAAAAGGTAGATAAAGTAGAGTATGATATAATTTGATGCAGACTGACCAGCCATTAGGCAAACACTTGAGCTTCATGTACATAATATGGCAATACTTACGAAAGAAAGAACTGATGTACCCAGTAATTGCAGAAAACTTAGGCTGCATGGTTTGTGAGTTAAGAATATTAGTAGGGGAGAATAAATGGGTCGTCTTAAGTCAGAACATTAATTCGGTTCTATTGTGTAAGTCAGAAAATTATATAATCTATAAAAGTATGTCTTCATAATAGATTATATATAGTGCTAAGGTAATAAAACGTGGATGTAGTGAATTAATGTTGAGGAGGGACAGTCAGAGTTATTTGTGTCTTTTGGCTTTTCAGAGTACAAGGTAATAAAATTAAGCTATGAATCCAATGCACTTGCAGTCAGACTCTGGTAGGGTTTCGGCAGTTTAGAGAAGGAAGCAGGAGTATACTGACAAAGAAATGTTTGAGACGGATGGTTGTACATGTGAAAAAGTTCTTTCAGCACATAGCAACAAGTTAAGTGGAATAACAGATGTTAGAGCAAGGGAATCGGAGGACCAAAGTGATATGCACACTCTGTAAGTGACATAAGGACTTGCATTGCCCCATGAGCTGGATCTTGTAGATTAGTCTCCTCATTAGTGAAGTCATTCTGAGAGTAAAAGGAATAATGGGCAAGTAACAAGTAAAAAATAATAACAAAAAATAAATATGTAAATGAATGAACAAATGTTCCTGAGAGTAAAAGGAATAATGGGCAAGTAACAAGTAAAAATAATAACAAAAAATAAATATGTAAATGAACGAACAAATGTTCTGAGAGTAAAAGGAATAATGGGCAAGTAACAAGTAAAACATAATAACAAAAAATAAATATGTAAATGAACGAACAAATGTTCCTGAGAGTAAAAGGAATAATGGGCAAGTAACAAGTAAAAATAATAACAAAAAATAAATATGTAAATGAACGAACAAATGTTCTGAGAGTAAAAGGAATAATGGGCAAGTAACAAGTAAAAATAATAACAAAAAATAAATATGTAAATGAACGAACAAATGTTCTGAGAGTAAAAGGAATAATGGGCAAGTAACAAGTAAAACATAATAACAAAAAATAAATATGTAAATGAACGAACAAATGTTCCTGAGAGTAAAAGGAATAATGGGCAAGTAACAAGTAAAAATAATAACAAAAAATAAATATGTAAATGAATGAACAAATGTTTTGAGAGTAAAAGGAATAATGGGCAAGTAACAAGTAAAAATAATAACAAAAAATAAATATGTAAATGAACGAACAAATGTTCCTGAGAGTAAAAGGAATAATGGGCAAGTAACATGTAAAAATAATAACAAAAAATAAATATGTAAATGAATGAACAAATGTTTTGAGAGTAAAAGGAATAATGGGCAAGTAACAAGTAAAAAATAATAACAAAAAATAAATATGTAAATGAACGAACAAATGTTCCTGAGAGTAAAAGGAATAATGGGCAAGTAACAAGTAAAACATAATAACAAAAAATAAATATGTAAATGAACGAACAAATATTATGAGAGTAAAAGGAATAATGGGCAAGTAACAAGTAAAACATAATAACAAAAAATAAATATGTAAATGAATGAACAAATGTTCCTGAGAGTAAAAGGAATAATGGGCAAGTAACAAGTAAAACATAATAACAAAAAATAAATATGTAAATGAATGAACAAATGTTCCTGAGAGTAAAAGGAATAATGGGCAAGTAACAAGTAAAACATAATAACAAAAAATAAATATGTAAATGAACGAACAAATGTTCCTGAGAGTAAAAGGAATAATGGGCAAGTAACAAGTAAAAATAATAAAAAATAAATAAATATGTAAGTAAAAGGAATAAATGCAAAGTAAAGTGTAAAAAATAATAACAAAAATAAATATTAAAAGGAATAATGGGCAAGTAACAAGTAAAAAATAATAACAAAAAATAAATATGTAAATGAACGAACAAATGTTCCTGAGAGTAAAAGGAATAATGGGCAAGTAACAAGTAAAACATAATAACAAAAAATAAATATGTAAGTGAACGAACAAATGTTCCTGAGAGTAAAAGGAATAATGGGCAAGTAACAAGTAAAACATAATAACAAAAAATAAATATGTAAGTGAACGAACAAATGTTCCTGAGAGTAAAAGGAATAATGGGCAAGTAACAAATGTTCCTGTGAGTAAAAGGAATAACGGGCAAGTAACAAGTAAAAATAATAACAAAAAATAAATATGTAAATGAACGAACAAATGAATAACCGAGAACTCACCCTCTGAAATATCCAAACTAGACATTTTAAAATACATTCTCTTACTTTCCTTGTGAATGTTTACATAATTTGCCATCTTCATAAATTAAAAAGCTATGTTTAGTAGTATGCTAGCTGGTTTCAGTGTGTAATCCATGGAATTGTAAATTAACTATATTGCATTTTCAATACACGCTTTCAACTGCTTTCATATATGCGTTTTTTAATTACTCTCTTCCTTGCTTAATCTCTATCAGGCTATCTACCAAAGAGCTGCAAGCTATTGTTCCCACATTTGTTTAGCTCTATAGTAGTGTAATTTGTGCAGACAATATGACAACAGAATAAATGAAACCACTTTGACCTAGAATGATGACGTGCCTTTACCACAGAGACATTTACACTATGATCACCCCCCCATTACCCCCTGTTCAGATTGGAGTGAGTTTGTGCTTTGTTCAGTCTGGGTTACCTGATGATGTTACCAAACATTTAGGTAGTGTTCCTTATTTAGGCAAGAAATGTGGTGGAAAGATCTCGTTGTACACTGAGTTTTCTCCTCTGAGATAATGTAGTGCTGCAGTGCATTATCTGATGTTCAGCTGTTGGAGTCTTTCAGGTTTGGTAATGTCAGGCTTTATTGTCGGGCTGGAACATCATGTGATATACATCCTGTCTGCTTTTTTCAGTCAAGGTCAGTTTGCTGTGATTTCCCTCAAAATCAAGATCTAGCAAAGCCAATTATAGCCCTATTACTGAGGTACTGTGAGAAACGAAAGATATAGCTCTGGTCTGTTTTGTTAACAGCTAACTCATCAAATATAAGCTTATTGAGTTCATATTGTCAACAGTAGTGCCATATCAACAAACTAACTAGCTGGCATACAAATATACTGACTTGTCTCCTAAGTAATCAACAGACTGTAAATAGAAAAGGGCTTTTTTGTAGAAAGAAAGTACTTGCAATGCCACAGTCCCCCAACGCCTCTGCTACTTATGTATGCATTTATTTATATTTGCTAACTAGGGCACAGCACTGATCTACATGAATCCTTTTCAGACTCAGTCTTTGAGCACTGTCTGGTTAGATAACTTGCTCAGATTTACAGATTAAGCAAATGGAGGCTGAGGGAATCAAACCTTGGACCACAGAAAGCAGCTAGTTAACAGTTCTTAACATAAATCCTGTACTGTAACTACCAGATGGTTTACAAACTCAGATCTCACTTCCATAAAAAAGGGGAACAGTCCAATCTCTATATAGAAAACTGAGTACTGTACTCCACAGTAATGCTCAGTCTGTCAGCACCTGACCATTTTACACACTTAATCACAAGGTCAATCAGCAAGAGAAAGAGACTCCATTATATAGTTCTTAATGACTTGTACCGAAAATCAATGCACTGTACCCTGGTTATGTTATACTAAGACAAAAGTAACAAAATCATTCTAGACATGTGATGTTTTCTAACAGTTAAGATAATTTAGATTAAGACTCCCTCTTCCCTAATTATATAGATAAAACTTGGAACTCCCTGTCTTCTGCTATTACCTCAACAAATTCAAAGGTTACATTTAAAAGACTACTCAAAGAACACCTAAAACTCACATGGATGTGTTTATGTTCACCCTCATGCTAACCTCCCCAACCATATCCACCCTCTTCTCTAATCTCCTGGTCTCTGTTTCAGAACTATACCACTTAGAGGAACTGCAGCTTTTCTTTTAATTTCCAGCTTCCTCACAGTGTCACCTTTACACCTGGCCTCTCAGTTAGTGCCTATACATATACAGGGGCACTAAAACAGTGCTAGGCACAGTTTATTTCATAAATTTATTTTCTTTCTCCATCTTGACACTTGCTTTTATACTTAGTCTATCTTACCACTCAACTCTGTTGTTCTACCTATTACTATCAACCTGACTATGTCAAACTTGTACACAATCTAACTCTATAAAATTGTAAAAGATGCAACTTTCAAGATGCAACTCTCACCTTTGTATCTTATTCTGTAATTCTTACTTATATATTGACTCTAACTGTAAAAAATCAAAAAAAGATGTTTTTTTTATTCTGTGTATCTAATTCTAATTTTCATGCTTATGTACTGTCTATGTAAATATGATTGCTGCTGTTATACTCCTTATAATTGCTTGTAATTGGATTTGTGGAGCTTTTCTCCCCGGGTCTCCACTAAAAATGGACATGTATCCAGTCGGACTCTCACATTCAACCCATGGAAAATAAATAATTACAAATACTCTTGCTGAAAAAATAGTCATCACACTCCTGCTCCAAATTCATGTTTCTTCACCAAAATGTCCAATGGAATGTGTGTGTGCTAAACAGACAAAATGCGTGATTCTGTCACACATGATCAAATTTGGGACTGAAAACACAAAGCACAATGAACTCAAATTTATGAATTATTTTTATTTGTAAATTATGACACATTTTACATTACCATAATTTAACATTTCAGAGTTTGACTGAGAAGTGTGAAAAATTGCTTCTCTCTATATTAAGTGCTCTTTATAATGTGAGAGTTGACAGCTATGCTGCTGTGTGTTCTGCAGTAAACCTAGTAAGATGAACATGGGAGAAAAACTGTGGATTTCTCCTTTTTTATAACAATTTTGCCACCATATAGTCTACAAAGTGGTAATTCCCTGAGCTGAAAGAATAAAAATGCTGTGTGTATAGTTTAGTAGTGTGCCGTGACTATGTGGTCATAGAGTTCCTTCTATAATACAGTTATCTGCAAAACATGCCAGAATAGAATACCAGAAAACATTGATATGAGGCTTAAAAGGGAATTACCTTTGTTTTCAGAGGAAAATTTTTGTGTAGCCTTGAGATAGTTGATCATGGACAGATCACCAGTTAAGCAATAGGGATGTTGAACTTTCTTCACAGAGAAGATGGTAGCAACATGGCCTAGACAACTCTGGATGGGAAATGACACATACTCAAAAGCAGAATTTCAATAAAACTCTGGGCAAGTACATTCACCCAGGGGCAAGGTACTGAAGGAAAGGAATGCTCAAGGCTGGCAAGAGATTTATTTAGTTATTACATTTGATTACTGGTAAATTCTGAGTGGCAATACATATCCCTTTTCAGTACAGGCCCAGGGAGATAAGTTCCACGTGACATAAAACAGTGTAAATACAGAAACATAGGATCCATATAGTATAGAGATGGCCAACAGCTCTGATAAGACAGAAGGAGTACAATACGATTTACTATCACAATTACGAGTGAAGGCTCAGTAACCACTGGATGTCGAATTATGATTGGCTGAATCCCATGCTGCTGAACCTTCATGTGTCTGAGTGCCAGTTTAGTAAATGCAGTGTGCATTCACATGTATAAGGTTGATCTTATAACTAGAGATCGCGGTATAGTGGGGATTGGAAAATTTACATTTATTCCCACTGTAGTGCAGTCTTGGAGTTGGAACATATCATTTGCAGGGGGTGTGGGAGACATAGTCCCCCATGGGGAGTGCAGGGGGGCTTGCCCCCTGCAAAAATGTGTAGTTCAGTGTTGTGTAGTATGTTCATACTGCTGACAACTAGAACTTACGTTACTGATTTGAAAGGTGTAGAGGAAACAGTATGTCAAATAATGCCGAATTCGAATAATCGGCATGATGTTAAACATATTGACTTAGTCAGTGTTCCGTATTTGATGTTGTGGTTTGACGCAATTTTGCCTGTCACAATTTTGATTGTAAACCGTGCAATACAAATAAATATGTACATATAATGTACAGGGCTGCATTCACATTGCAATATTCATTATTCAGAGTGTCATTCTCATTACATTATTCTATTATGTGATGGATATCTATGTGCAAACTTCACTTTTAAATTCATGATCGGCACAGTTAAATCAACGCTTACATGCAAAATACAGAGTTGGATTTGTGTTGCAATATACAGACCTGTAACACTAATGGAAATCTGTGTGCATTCTTAACTTTTAGATTCACAAAATCTGCAATAATACGGCAACAGAGGCTGAGAATTGTAATAATTAATTTGTACCAGCAACAGTTAGTTTACAATTGTTTTTGTTTTACCTTGAGAGACAGAAAGAGAAGGCAACATATTTTGGTCTATAGGAATAAAACAGGAGGACGTATGGGAGATGTTACCTGTAGAAAGGAAGTGTAAGGTGGGATTTAACCTGGGGAAATGCAGGAGTAGAACTAGTAATCTGCTAGGCGTTTTTTAGTTATGATTTAAAGGGTTTTAGATTGTCAAAATTGTCTAAGAGGAATTATATATGTTAATGTGATATAGTTAACTTCTCCAGTGATAACTTTTTGTTGACTTATCTAAACTCTCACACCTTCCTTCACCTAGTCTCCCATCATATAATCTAACTCCATTCAGTTGCAGATCTGTACAGTTACAAGTACTTGAAAACCAAAGTTGCATGGGACGTGGCTACTGAAAGAAGATATTATAAGCATACAGCAATTAAATGTATCAGCACAACCAATATATAACAGGACATACCTCTCATCTTCTTCACATAAGAAATCTGGATAAAGCCAAAAAGAATGGGGGACAAAGGCTGAAAAATAGGGACAATATTAAATATTGCTCTTATAAACTTGATAGGTTTTGCATTAATGTGTATTTTACAAAGGATATGAAGTCTGAAACTCAAATGTCTGTCATTATTTAATGACTTCAGTCCTCAATGATCTGGCAGAAAACCTCAACTTTTATGAGGAACAGACTAAAAATATGAGGCAAAAATCTGGACATTCTGTGATAATCTGGGCAGTTGAGAGGCAGATGAAACATAAATAACACATTGCAATTTCATTATGGAAGTTAGTGTTTGCATTGCAGTGTTAGTAATGCAAAAACAAATTAAATGTTATGTTCTGTAATAGTTTACTTGCTAACATTTCTACAATTTTCTTTGTAATCTTAATTGCATATCTTTTGTTTTTCGCTTTGATTTTTTTTTTGTCATTGGATTAAGTATGAAAATGATCCAAGTCTGTACTAACATACCAATAAAGATGGCAAATATTTCAATAAATAGAATACAGACATGGTTAATAAATATGTGAAATTACATATGATGTACTGTCATTTCTTTGATCTGATTTATCCAAGTCAGGGTCATGGTCAACAAGAGCCTGATATTTGATGAGCAAACGTCAAGAAAAAACATATACTGCACAGTCCATTTCAGGATGCACACACAATAATATGTACCCCACAACCAGTTCAGAAGATCATCAGTTTAACCTATTAGCATATGGTGGAGATGTAAGAAGAAACCAGATTCCCCAGCAAAATCCACACAGAAACTGGGATGGCGTGCAAGTTTCACAGTACGAGTATCCCCTGTCAGGAACAGAACCAGAAAACTATTGGGAGACAACAGTGCTTACAGCTGCACCCTTCAGCATGTCAGTCCTGGTTTTTATACTGTCCCATGGTGTACACTTAAGTATAACAGATGGAAGGTGAAGACTGAGAGTTGCTACAAGTATTATTTGGTATAGCTTGACATAAACCATTAGCAAAATAGAGATTATATTGTATAAACAGCAAATATGCTAAATTGCCCATGAGATGAACAGGGATGTTTTTAACTGCACTCGTGGTTATCTTAAATTGCAAATCATTTCTAGCTTTCATCTTTTTTGCACTAAAGTGCTTTGCTTACTGTAAGCATAAAAGAAATAAATGGTTAATTCTGCTGTACCATAAAGCTTTTCCTTTAGCCTTAGAAAAACTCAGGTTACTTCACATGCATATAAATAAACACACACACATATGCAGATACACACACAATCTCTCTTGCACACTATCTGCCTCTCCCTGTCTCTGTGTAATTAACACTAGTTGACAGATCTTTCCACTTTTCTTATCTTGTCTCTCATGCTAGTCAAGAAGTCTGCACAGAGTCTAATCAATGAATTCCAAAAACTGGGAGGTGTGTAGAGATTGTGGGCGTGAGGTTATATGCAAAACAGCCAACATCTTAAATGCTTCAAGTTCAGCCTTCAAACGTTTATAAGAAAAGAAGAGAGAGAGAGAAGGAGGGAGTTCTTATGCTGTACTAAAGTTGTGCTTCTGCTCTGGACAGTGAGTGACCTTTTACACCCATTATCCAGGATCTGACTTTTCAGGAGAGTGTGGAAGAGACGGCTGGAGACCTGGGGAGGGGGGTGGGATTCAGTCTTTAGACCTGGAAAGGATAAATAAATAAAGCTGACGAAACAGTAGGAGGCACACTGGGGGGTTGGAATTTTTTTTTGACAAGCTGCATTTTCTACTTTGGAGTTTCGGGAAAGCTAGTCAAGTGGATAGCATTCCCCAAGAGATGATGACTGAGCATTATAAGGTGAGTTGATCTGTACTGGAAAAGCTGAAAGTGGGGTGGGATTACCCTACCATGCTATTGTATGTATGTATGTATGTATGTCTGGAGATATGTTTTTGGAAATGAAGGTCTGTTTTAACTAAATCAAACTAAGGATTTGCATGTCCAGTGATTGTTGTTTGTGTAAGAGTATGTTTACTTGTTGCTATTGACTGGGACAGAAGGTAAAATTGTTGTATATGGGCTACTTTACAAAAATAGAAAAAGTTTGTAGTGACTTTCTTTTTCATGCAGCTTTTAGTTCTGACTTGCAGATGATAAGTTATTCTTTCTTTCTTTATAAAAAGAAGCACTTTTTTATAATTTGGAGTTTCTTTTCTTGACACCTTGACTGCTATTTTATGGAAGTTAATTTTCTGAAAAGAACAATGCTTTAGTAAAGTCTATTAAACAGTGTGGAACTAGGAATGGGGAGTTGCATTGTGCTTCTACTCCTCAACATGTTTGTGTTTTGTGTTTTGACCTGGGACATAAGAGAAGGCAAACACATTCTGAGCAAGCATGGCTGTAGGCAGGGTGAACAATAGTTCACAAGGTTAACCGTGAAAGCACTTTGACGCTTTGGACAAAATCCTTCCTGGGCTTTATCTTTGTATATATAGCATAAAGAGAAGAGGTTACTACTGGTTTACTAAGAAGTACTAGAAGTCAGAATACAAATCTAAACAGAGATTGGGATGTGAAACCTACAGCTAGTCATTTTATCCACCTTGTTATGATTTAAAAGTTCTGCATGAGATTGACGTTTGAAAGCATTTGTTCTAAGTTTTACTACTACTATCCTTAAGTGCTGGCAAAAAATGCTGCATCATATTATAGTTTAAAAGCATCAGTCATAGGTTTGAATACCACCATTTCCATTTGCTGCCAAACTGCTTGCTTCTTAAACAAAACAACTGACTGCCTTATAGCTCAGAAATTATTTTTCAGGATAGATTATTAACACAATTGTTACTCTGACATTTTGATACTAGATCAACACCTAAAGAGGCAAAGACATAATGGAGGATGCATTTTTTGTGGGTTCCCCACCAGAGATGAGAACAGAAAGGTCTAGTGACAGTTAAAAGATACTTGTCATCTAGATATGTCAGAGATTCAAAAGCAAGGGATGCCTTTTAACATTGTGCTTGTATTGCAGTTTGCCTGTATTGACAAAACAGTACTGTGCCTGGGTTCAGAGATGAAATAACAGTGAGTACCAGCCTGAGTTGCTGGAGAAAACAGCCCTTCTCACCCCCAAGTCCATTACTGATATGGATGCAGCATGCACAAAGGTCAATGACTCACCCCTAGCATACCATAATAAATGATTAGTGAGGAGCTAAGCTGAGGAAGTAGGAAGACTTGAGCAAGTACATGGCAACTGGGATATGAAGAATGACCAATAAGAAAAAATGGTTTATAAAGTCCAGTATTTACTCTGAGGATCCTGAATGATATTTAATACTGGATGAAAGTTATTCCTAAAATTTCTCCAGCAGGCAGGTGATGATGGACTGAGTGAGTGGAGGACAGGCACCTTTTTAAGGTGCCCAGAGTAGGGCATTTCCTGCTGAAATGTGAGCTTACTTAAAAAAAACCTCATCCAAAATAATTTTTGTTTTATTATTTTGTTACTGAAGTGATGCTTCATGGAGATAAGTTTATCGGTCTCTGTTGTATGTGTTTTATTAAAGGGTTTAAGAATACAATACTTGGATTTTATGCAGTACTAAAAGGACTTTTTAAAATATTTTTCTCCAAAGATACTATGTTTTTTGCATTTTTTCAATATTTTTTTCACAGAACACAATTGCCCATATCAGCAATGTCATGCAGAAACAAAGACATATGGCAGGTAATCATCCGGCAGTGAGCAATTGAACACAATTAACATATTGAAGATGTGATTCTGTGAGATTTGAATTGTTTTTCTGACCACCAGGTCATGCTTCCCGTCTACTGTAGCTTTCACAGCTACAATGCCTTTTAGAATCAGAACCTTATTTTTTACCTTACTTTGGCAAAATAACTAATATTTAGATCAAATGAGAATAAAAGTTTGGTGTTGCTGCCTAACAGCATGAATTCTATTCCCATGTATGTTGGATCCTTCAACGGCATATGTATGTTACTTAGAAACACTGTACTGGGTTTTATGAAGCGGTACTGCAGAAATAACTTGTCCAGGGCATTTGTGAAGAAATGTGGACATAAAAATGTATTATTGTCCTACAGTACGGCAAACAGTATTCAAAACAAATCAACGTGTACTAAGGGTTGTTTGCATACTGTTGCAACACCCCCCATAGTGAATTCACACTGTATAGGACAGCAAGAAGTGTTCACTTTCTTTTACAAATGGCTGTGGACCTTTGAAAGGCCTGTCTATATGTTCTTTAATTTTCAGTCATTCAGGGGTAATGCAGCAGTTGCCATACCATGTGCAGTGCAGCGTGTGTGTATTTTAATATTGTAGTGATTTTGTCTTAGTGGTTACTTTAGCAAAGTGTGCAGTCCCAATAACTGATGTAAGCAGCAGTAAGATGCCCAAGTAAGTTGGACCATAGTAGTGTTTATTGTCTTAAAAAGAGATGTCTACAGCTGAGGGCAAACTGAAGATGATTGTATCAAATAGTGATTTTCTGTTTGCAAGCTTTATCATTTGATCATACACAGTTCATTTAATGTTGCCCACATTCACTTGCAAACTCTTTTAAATGTTATTAATCAATATAGCTCAGAGTAAAATTTCCTGATGCTCTAATTTGCAGTTTCTCAGCAGGTCAGAACTACTTTTTTTAACTTTCTTTAGGGAGGGAACTAGTTAGAGATGTCTTAATCTACAGGTCTGCTTGGGATGCCACAGTAATTTAAAAAAACTGCATCAGCGAGTAACAAAGAGCCTAAGACATCGATCAGACCAGGGTTTGAGCCAGTTCTCCCAACCTTCATGCAGCCTTGAGCAAGTCATGTAACCTCCTGCATTTTGTACCATTATTTAAACAGTGCCTTTTGCCCTCATAAGAATGAGACCATAAACAATTCTGAGTACAGTGTTAACACACTAGTTTTTTGCATGGGTAATTTACATAATAGCTTCATTTACAGTATGGCATGATTTTGACAGCAACAGAGGCTATGCCATAAATCCAGCAAAGGTGTTCAGTTTCTTGACCATGAGGAAAGGAAAGGAATAATTATGCCTCAGGGCTACTGCAAATGATGTAAAACAACTGATAAATGCTGTGGTTAGATATATAAGTGACATTGTCTGACTACATTATATTTTATACAGTAGAGCTTTCAGCCTAGAAGTTTTCATGCTGATTAATTTCTATTTGTTGGAGCCACTGTTCCTTGGAATACAGAGAAAGATATGGTAATCATAGAAAAGGAATGCTCTTTCAATGGTTTCTGGGCACTGTAAAGGGATGGAAAATGAATGCTCTTTCAATGATTTCTAGGCACTGTAAAGGGATGACTGCATGGCACATATGCCCCACCTATTAAAGATTTAATGAATATTAGTTGCCATTTACAATACCAAATCCCTCAAAAGAAATAATTGTCTTGAAAGAGCTAAATGTTACCCACTTTGTACAATGTTGCTGCAGGGAATTTGTTTTTTTCAATTACTTGGACATTCCTATGGTAATTTAAGTATGCCCCCATATCTTTCAACTGTCCAGATGTTTTCCTCATATTTTGGTCTGTTCCTCATAACATTTGTGTTTTTTTGGCAAAACATTGAACACCGAAATCACTAAATACAAAACATTTGAGTTTCAGACTTCCTACACTTCAGAAAAATCTATGCTAAAGCAAAACCTGTTATTTTAACAACTTTCGATGTTTATAAGAGTGAGTTTTAAAATTTGTCCCTATATTTGGGCCTTTGTACCCCCATTATTTTTGGCTTTGTCCAGATTTCTTGTACTAAGAAGTTGAGAGGTATGCCCCCCTCAATAATGCAAACAAAGTAATCCGCTGAAGAGCACAAATGTAATCGCCTGGCGGTCATGATTCAGCTGTGACAGAATAATTATGATTCCTTGAAAGGATAAAATAGTTGTCTGCTGTGGTTAGCCTTTGCTAAATGCATTGGAAAACACTTCAGACAATCTTTCATCAAAATCTGACTATATCTGTATGATGGTTTGCCTTACATGATTTGAGTAGTTGTTTGTCTGAATGTTATGTTCATTGTTTGTTAACCTTTGCTTCATTGTCCTGCTTGTCTTGAGTCTATCAGTACTACAGTCAGTAATTTTGGAAACATTTAAGGCTCATTTGTAAAACTTCTGCATAGAAGATGCTAAGAAAATTAAAACAAAGCTACTCGGTAAAGATGGACAGGGCATTGCTGTTCAGAAAATTGAATATTGCATCTTTTCAGCACAGTTATCCAAAAAAGATTGTCATTTGAGTGATGGATTAGGAAAATTGACAAGGTCGTTTCTATAGGCCAACAAAGGCAAGCTGTCACAGAGTATAGAACAGCAAAATACTGAGCACCGTACACAAGCACAAACAAGCACTTGGTTCAAAAAGCACAGCAAAACCAGTTAGGAATCATTGGGATGTTCAGCTCCAACATGTAGTCGGTTTATTGTCAGACTAGGGACTTTTAAGAGAAAGAGGTGCTGAGACACTGTGATAGAGGCAGGGCATCTGTTAGACAATTAGGTAACCTGTACTCAAGATCGAGTCTGTGAAGATGGACTGCTACTCAGGCAGGGAAATGTTAGCATCTTGGAGTTTGTACTATTTACTCAGGGTGGGGCTGAACTGCACTGCTGCAAAGTTGCTCTCTAGTCGAGAGCATTAAGGGAAATTCTGAATTACAGATACAGCAGTAGTGTTTGCACGCATAGGATGCAGACAACTGCTAGTGGTGTGTACATGCAAGTGTTTATCCCACAGTAACAATACTGCATTGCTATGTCTTTGGAAAAGATATTTGACATCACCCTGACCTGTAGAAGCTGCCAAGCCCTTCTGTATATCTTTTCCCCTCACAAGAAGACAGTGATGGAGGGGAAAATAGTTAATGGCGGCAGTATGTTAGGTCTTGGGCGGCCTGAAGTACTGGATAACCAGGGCAAGGAAGTCATGGAAGAAAAATAGAGGTCACAAAATGGATCGAAACAGAGAGATAAAGGAAAAGAAAAAGGGAGTGTGCAAGGCATGGAAATTTTGAGAAGGTGGGCAAATGAGTAATGAAATTACCTATTAAGTCAGCTCTGGTGTTGTGTGCCATAACCTAGATGAGGGATAATTCCAAGTTTTTGTTTTTTCAGTTTAGCATTGCCTTGCTTAGATGTAGTGTGGCTTAAGCTAGACAGGAATTGATAGTGAGAGACCATTGGTAAGGCCCAGCAAAATCTTGTCAGGTTTGGCACCGTGATAAAAATGCAAATTGAACTTCGTGTGTCAGTGTGCTTCTGCATTGTAGAAATGAATATGTATGCTTGTGGGGCTAGGGGCTACTTGAAACAGACTAACACACCTGCATTTCAAACGTTAAATGCAATGTTAATGTCATTCTCATTTAGATAATTTTTCTCTTGTTATTACTCCAAGAACCATTTACAATAATCAAATTCCTTAATCAGCAGCACTTTTTGAAACTTGTTTTTTTTTTTTGTTTTAATTTTGTGAAGTTACTGAATGCGATAAACAGAAATGGCAGAACTGTAAAAGATTTGGAGATCAGTATTTTTCATGTATGAAAGCTATCTGAAGCCAGGCAATTCAGACTCCCATCATTTTAAACATAAAATCTTTAACCAATAATTTTCTACCCATAAATTAAATAAAGGCAACTTGAAGTAATATTGCAGTAATATAACTAGTGTTACTGTACCTATTCATTACTGTTTGTGTAGCACTATTGTCTGACCACTAAACACATCTGACTTCAACAGAAGACATAAATGAGTACGTGTATCTATGTGTTTGTGTGTGTGTGTGTGTGTGTGTGTGTGTGTGTGTGTGTGTGTGTGTGTGTGTGTGTGTGAGTGTGTGTGTGTGCATTTTGCTAAATGAAATAAAGTAAGATCAAACCTCTCTGCTATAGGAAAGAATCAAACATGAAAAAAAAAACTTTGATGGTGTTCTGTTACAGGAAATGACTCCGGTTCTAGAAGGTTCTGCATTAATCCTCATCTAGATGGTTCTGCATTTATCTAGTCTTGTTAATTCCATCCTCATTGTAAATGCGGCATCTTGAAGTTCAGCTGCAAAGGTTAAATGCATGGAAATGTTTGAGGGCTTTTAATATTTTTTGCTTCTTTTTCTTTAGTCTCTGGTTTTGTACCACTAATCTATTATTATGTCAGTCTCACCCTGGGTTTGTTTTTCTCTCATTATTTGAAGGATGGGTTAAGTTCTAGGCTTGCGGCAAAGTCACTGGCAGTTGTTGTGCTGCTGACTGGTGTAGCTTTTGCATTTTCTTCCTGAATGCAGATTGAAGTCTGTGCAGAAAGAAATACATGAAGTCAGAACATGTAATCAAAACCTTCATTCCCTAAGTCAGCTATCGGAGGAGACATAATGGTCCTGTTTCCCTTCCACTAAATGATGGCCCCGTTTCTCCTCCACTAAATGGTAGCTAAAAAGGCCCAGCAAAACATGGAGATTGCATTAGCCTCTCAGTGAATTTACCTGCTCCACTGCCCATTGTGGTACTGGTCCAATAAAACAAACTGCTTTTTAAATATTTCTTAATATGAACATCCAATCGTATTAAAAGAAGATCAGTAGGCCTCCCTGTTCTGTCCATTTTCTACAATTATGCTCATGCAGCTGCACCCTGTTTCACTTGCACAGGATCTGCAGCTAGATTTCAGTGTAGTATTCATGAAAGAAATGCTTAAAGGGGGATGCCCTGGTGTAACTAGGAATGTACCCAGGAAATATTTATAAAGAAGTTGACCCATAGAAAGACAAATGCCATTTGCTGAACAATTTGAACTTAAATTTCAATATAATGATATTCTGGGCAAATCCAGAAATAAAAACCTGCTTATTTAGTGCAGAGTTGTTCAAAGCATTTTGTTGTGAGTCTGAGTTGTGCCCTTGGAAGAAACATATAATTTAAATGAAACATTTGCCTCATGCTAGCTTAAAGCTTTCAGTTGTACCAGGTTCTATATTCCCTTCCAGCAGTTTGCTTAGTTTTCCCACTGTGTCTGAAATAATACTTTACCAGCTAAGACACAGAACTGTTTATTTGCAGCTTGTTACTTCCCCAAACTAAGTATATCCCCTTATATAACACCATTTAGATTCCTGGTTTTACTGCAGGCAAAGAATGAAGGAGTTCAGACAGCATTGCAGATAAAATGACAGGTGTTTAGCAGCAATGTGTTGTGTAATATAGGTAAGTGGGCAGCGCAAAATATTTTTTCAATGGTCCCTAGTTGTAATACTTATTATTTTGTACATTGGTATCACATGTCAGGTTATGACCCCAAGCATTCTGTTGTGGTTCATCATGTGCAGATGAATAATTTGGACTGAAGTTAATCACCTGCTAAACTATGTGGTTGTTTATGAATTTGCTGAGTCCACCAGTGATAGATAGTTTCTGGAGATGTCAGCTGTTGATCAGAACATTGTGGATGCTTTGTGGTATTGTTCTGTTTTCAGCTGTGTAAGCATCTTGGTTTATACATGAAATAGCATGCTGGCTTGTTTCAAATGTAACCTCCACTACTGAAAATTCTTCATTTGCATGACTGTTTTATTTGACATGAGCGAAAGTATACATCAAGCTGCTGATAAAACTCATTAATTTTCCATCACCATGGTGACAGCAATCCATAACATGAACATGATTTCATGCAGCCATGGGAGGTATTTGTGCCTTACAGGCTTCCTGGCAATGATGGTGTGTTTAAGCTCTAATCTCACTCCTGGGCAGGGGACATGAGACCCACATTATCATGGGAAATATGTGGTGACCAAATACCTGCTCTTGGGCTCTCCTTGCATTGCAATCCCTTCTTCAAAGAATTGTGACATTAGACAGGTCAATCTGCTCCCTCTTCTCTTTCAAGACAGTCACACCTGTCCTCCCCACTCCAGCTCCAACAGGTGCCCAAGCTCCAGTCGTACTTAGATCACTTAGGCTGGAGACAGGGCTTTATCGCTATGTCTGCAAGTGGCACTGACTGTGCTTGGTACATTTACATTGTGCATCTATTTTATGTTTAAGTATACCAAAACAAGGCAAACTTAGCATATTTGATATTAGTGGCATGGGAAAATTTTATTTTAAATGGAAATGAAAGCAATATGAAATCTGTACTACTTGACATACAACCAGTTCCTATAGTTCTATGACACCTTTGGAAGAAGCATCTGTGAATGGCAATTTGTAGTGCTTTACCTAACTTTAACACTGATTTTGACAATAATCTTTTATTTATATTCATCATCACTTGTTCCATACATTGCATTCTTATCCTCATTTTCTCTTTAAATTGACAATATTCTGTCATTCTCTGCATTTCTGCTGTGCAGTCCGAATTATGTTTTTTTCTCTTTGATTTCTTTTATGGAATCTAAGTTGTCTGGCTATTGCATAATGGTTGTTGTTTCAAATGACTCGGCTAAATAAGCATTGTTTGAAGAAAGCACTTGGTTTGCATGTTTTCTAGCACCATCAAACTGTCCAACAAGCCATAAGTTCATCCTTCAGTCTATCATATTAAGTAAAAGTGAGATTTTTGTTGTCCTTTCAGCCCTATTAGTTTCACAGTACAGTTCTAGACTTTCTACGTATGCTGACCAATTCTCTGCGTTAGCATTAAAGTGACCACAGACAAAGTACAATTCACCATTTTGTGTCTTAAGTTAGGTGCCACACCCAAATACTGCCCTCACAGTTTTTCAGAATGTACAAGTTTTATTTTGCATAAAAAATAACTTGTTTGCATTCATAGAATATTATGTGCACTTTCTAATTGTGTGAATGAAATTTTATTGTATCAGTTTGCAGCCAAGTTGGCCATTTGCTGACATGCCCCCAGCACTGATGAGCACATGGCTTTTAAAAAGCTTAGGTGTGGTAGGCTACCTTGAATTGAATGGAGCCAGAAAACAAACATGCTTGGAATGTTTATATACAGGATTCAAGGTGATCTCTTTTTGGACATCTTCCTCCCTTACTTTTCCAAAGTTTTAATTTGAACTAGTCCCGATTTGGTCATGATTACTAGTGCAACTCATTAAAATGTCTTTGTGTGCTCTGACAATGCCACATATCACTCTACAGCTGTTTCACAGGAAAGCACAGTTAATGTTGACATGGACAGTAAGACATATTTATCTGAACCTTCCAGAAAGTGTGTGGTAGTGAGTGACATTGTGACCATGTGCTATTTCCATTTTGACAGTACCGCTTCACTGATAGGGAGCAGTGGAATATATTATGTCTGTTTTGCATCTCACGGCATAGAAATTATATCCTTTCTGCATCTCATTGGAGGGGAATAAATGATGTCTGTCCTGCCTCTCCTCATTGGTGGTCTTTGCTAGCATGTAGTTTTACAGAATTCATGTTATAGCTAACCTTTTACTGCTTTTGTCACCATACTTCAACACTTAATACTGTGCAGACATTGTATTTTAAAATATCCATTGACTATTTTACAGCTGTCAAACCCTTGGAGTAAGGTAAATTTATGCAAGTGAAAAGTGCATAGAGTACAGACCCACATTTGTCATTTGATTTTGATAGTGAACAAAATCAAAATATATTACACTATGACAAACTTTTTTTCAGAACTTCACAAAATATATCAAAAATCATGCAGGATGTATTTTTTTCATGTTTATTTACAAATATGTTATTCATATCACATATTTCAAAATGTTATTTGAGCCGGGGAATCTGTGAAGAACACAGATAAATTATTGAGAATGTAATCTACCAATCCCATTTAGTACAGATTTATTTTCCTCCCTGGTGATGTACTGAATCTTTTTCTGTTAATTTAAAAAGCAAAAGCAGCCCAGTTAGTCAAACTCACATGCTCTAGTAATAAGTAACTAAACCATTAAACAGATAACATGTAGAAATTTTTGTTAAAACCAGTAAAATATATCAGTTTATAAACAAAACACAAACAGCTGCAACTATGATGGACAGAGCAATACAGCAAACTCTTGGTTAACCGGAACTCAAGCAACCAGAAAAAATTTGAAGAAATACAGTAAAATTTTCATGTGTTGCACTTTCTGTTTCTCCCATGCAGAAACATACCTTATGTTTTTAGAGTTTTAGAGTTTTAAAAAGGAAGATAGGAATAAATTCCCTCTCTCCCCAACCTAAGAACAAGTCAAACCAAACAAATGGTATAGGCTACAGTATTAGTCAGGCCTATCTTTAATAGTAACTCTCAAGCAACCAAAAATTACAGTTGTCCGGTATCTACCAATCCCCATGGGTGCCGGTTAACTTGAGAGTTTACTGTACTGTACTAACAATTTCAGACTCCCAATATGAAAAATAAAATGTAGACTTTTAACACTAATTTTGAATATTGAAAATAGCTACCTGTTTTGAAATGAAACTGAACTGTTATGGGTAGTCTAATGTCCTTAACACTTCAACTAGTTCAGAATATTTGTAGCCTTCAAAAGCTACATTGTTAGAGCTATTCAGACTTCACAGTATGAACCTGGACCTATATAACGTGCCCTCTCAGATGCCTTACAGGTCAAAATATCCAAAAATGTTTTAATTCACTTAGTTTTATAGAAGTGAAAAGTGTCTGCAACTGTAATTCTAACTTTAATTGATACAACTGAAAAAAACATCTGTGTTCGCAAGTCTAACTTGAGTTTATTTATTGACATATGTAGGCATTTGTTATTTATTGTCAGATTTATCTATCATTCTATCTTAAAGGCCCCAGTGGTTGTTAAGATTATCTGTCTATCTATCTATCTATCTATCTATCTATCTATCTATCTATCTATCTATCTATCTATCTATCTATCCATCCATCTAGCTATCTACCTATTTATCTATCTATTTATCTGTCTATCTATCAGTCAATCTGTTTTTCTTGCTATCTGCCTATCCTTCTGTCTATTTAGTTTTTGTTTTGTTTTACTGGTTGGGTTACTCAGATGTTGTTATTCCTACAAACTGAGCACAGATGTACTTGCTCTGTGAAAGTGACAGTGTGTGCTATGTGGGGGGCTAGTGTGGTAGTCATTTCATTATTAGCTCAGGACAAACTCTGGCTCCCCCAGTAAATTTGAACTAGATTAAGTGGATAATCAGAAAATGAGTGAATAAATGATCAATGTTCATGGAATTAAATTGCAGATACCACTCAAAAAACATCCTGTGCAATACATTTGTTTGTACAATTTCACTTCTTTACTTTTCAAAGAACTTTACTGAGTTCAGTACATCTAGTGGCAAAGAAATAATATACTAAACTCAATTACGCAATAAAGGGCCACCAGTATTCAAAAACATGAATGCTGATTGGACAGCCCATTCAGTGTGTCCACTGTGAATCAAGAATATACCAATAGGAAGAATTCCATCTGCTACAGTATTGTTGAGTGGATGGATTTCTTATTCGGATATGCTGTGTAATGCCATTCGTAACATATTGTGTGAGGGGTATGGCAAAATATGAGAACAATCTGGGACATTCTGCAAAAGCTCTGTACATTTGTGAGGAATGGTTACTGGCAGTACTGTTAATCATATTGCTGGTAACAATGCTTCTCAGCCCCTGCGTTTTGATGAATGTCCCTGATTTTCCTTGTATTTGTCACCTATTCTTCATAATATTTTTGATTTTCTAGTGAATCAGTAAGGGTTTCTGTCGGACAATAATGCCACTCATTAGAGTTTCATAGTTTGTATTCTTCAGACATTCATGCCAAAACCTGTTCTATTATTTTTTAAATGATTCACAGTGACATTTCAAATTTATCCTTGATTTTGCCCTGTGTCTCTCCCCAAGTATTTTTCGCTTTTTCCACAACTCTTAATCAAAGGACCCCGGATGCAATCTGGCAATATAAATTAAAAGAGAGAGAAAGAGAGGGATAGAGAGAGAGAATGAAAAAAGAGACAAACCTCTCTTATCAATCTGCTCTCTTGCACAGTACTACAGTGCAAGCATGCAGATGTAGCTGCCATACTTGGACGTGGTCCATCAGTATGGAATAGATGCAGATGTAGGTGCCATAGTTAGACACAGTCCATCAGTATGGAGTAGATGCAGATGTAGGTGCTATACTTAGACATGGTCCATCAGTATGGAGTAGATGCAAATGTAGGTGCCATACTTAGACATGATCCATCAGTATGGAGTAGATGCAGATGTAGGTTTAGGGTCCCATTCACGTTGTCGAATTTTTACAAGTTAGAACGTCATATGTTCAAAACCATATGTTCAAACTTGTAAAACTTCGAACGCTTCAATGGAGATCTCTGTAAGCTTTCCCTTCCTGCAATGTAGTGTGATCTCGAAGTTGGTATATTTAAGTAGCGGGGGTCTTGCCTCCCTGCTTACAACCTTCAGGTAAGCTTTTTGTGTTTTTTTTTTATATTATGTTTTCAAACTTTTAAAGTTCGAACATATGGTGTCGACCATATAGTGTTTGAACTTTTAAAAGTTCGACGGCATAATATAGATGCCATATTTAGACACGGTCCATCAGTATGGAGTAGATGCAGATGTAGGTGCCAAACTTAGATGCAGTCCATCAGTATGGAGTAGATGCAGATGTAGGTACCGTACTTATATGGTTTCGTCCATCAGTATGCAGTAGATAATGTGGAAGAACACTGAAATGCTGTCATGCAATAAAGTTATTCTGAAAAATAAGGAATGAATTTCTTAAATAAAGTTATTATGTAATAGCAATAATACACTACTGTGCATGGGTAACACAGTATTTTTCCATGGTTGGGTTTGTTTAATCACTTAGGGTTAGCCTTCATTGTCAAACCACAGAAACTGTGGGTAAATCCTGTGAGACCCCCAATGAGGCATGGATTATTGCCAAGTAATTAAACAACAAGGCATGCCCATTAAGTGGCCTACCTTCCATAAATCTAGTGTTCCCTGATATGCCAAGGAAATCTGCTTCTTTTTTTTTACTTCTGATCAACTCTCATTAAGACCTGCTGCTGAAATTACTTGCTCTTGTTTTCTAAGACCGAGTTTGCCTTGTACTGAATTCACTTTTAACATCTTATTGTATTACTCTATGCAGTATTCGTTGAAAATAGTTCAGTTTATTGACTGTTGCCACTTCCTTTATACCATACCTCTGGAAGTACATTTATTACTATTATCGTAACTGAAATGCTTTGCGTAAGATTTAGTAGGCATAGAACTACTGTTGTTTGTTAATAAGCTGTTACAAAATAGGCCCTATGCTAGATGTATAGATGATCGTTATGCCTATCTGGCTGATATGAACATTTGTGCAACATTTTTAATACCAAAGTAATCTGAAATAATGACATTGCATTCAAGATTGCAAGTATTTTCTGTTACAAATACAATAATTTAATCTTAACATCTGACTGTTTTTAAATATTTTCATTTTTATAAGAATTCAAGAATGATTCAACTTTGTTGGTTTTTAGTATTTCAATACTTTGATAATATTTTATGTTTGTCTATGGAGTCTGGGTCTTGTTTATACCTGTCACCCTCTTAGAGCAAGAAATCTGGACAAAACCAAAAATAATGGGGGGACAAAGGCCCAAAAATATGGTCTTTTTTAAAATATTGCTCTTACAGACTTAGAAAGTTGATAGAATAACAGGTTTTGCATTAGCATGAATTTTCTGAATGGTATGAAGTCTGAAATTCAAATACCTATCAACATTTTCTGACTTCAGCCCTCAGTGATTTGCTAATATTATTAATATGCCAGAAAACCAAAATTATATGAGGATCAGACTTAAAATGTGAGGCAAAAGATCTGGATATTCTGTAAAAATTTGGACAGTTGAGAGAGATGTTCTTTTTAAATATTCATACTCTTTTGTCTGTGTTAAATGTGTGGTGTTTTGGGAATAGATTAGACAGTTTAGCTGAAAAATGCCCATTGAGACTAAAATATGCATACTTTTATGTACTTTAGAAATGTCTCTTGAATACTTCGGTTGTGTGTTTACTTATGTAACTGTGTTTCGCAGTTTTGTTTTTAACAAATTACATTTTCTTATCTTTAACATTAAAATTGTTCAAAACAACAAACGTAAGCATGAGACTTAAGAATCTAAAAAATGAGAAACAGAGTACAATCAAACAAGATCGATAGATATAACAGCTTCCCGGTTTTATGTCTGTTTACAAGATGCCATGGACTGGCTTATATACTTCCTATATTATGACTGAGAGGTGCCAGCTCAATGGAAAAATAAACCTCACCCACAGGAACAAGTACTGTCAACAAACAACAACAACAACAAAAATCTTCCAACCTGACATCCAGTGAAAAATTGCCTCACAGAAGGACTGCCTGATGACTACAAGGGCTTTATTTATTTATTTAGTTAGTCAGTTAGTTAGTTAGTGAGTTATTTATTCATTCATTCATTTTTTTAACTGATGAAGTAAACTGGTTACCATGGACTATTTTGAGCCATGACCAATTTACAAGACCTAGGGTAAATGCAACACATATAGATACTTTAGAACAGTTATCAACTGGTATATTTTGGGAGGAGATCATTGTATTCAAAAACATTCATCCAGACATAGGCAGATCATGCAAACCCTTACAATAAATGACCAGAGGTCTGGACTGAACCCAGAACCCTAGGGCTTTGAGGGAGAAATCTTAACCAGTAGACCATTTTGCTGCATTCTGCTTTATTTTTATGTTGTTTTTTATAATATGCATTTATGCTGCATACATTTTCACTTTGAGGTGAGCTGGTGTTTTGTGGAAGGAGCTGCTATTTATGTAGAAAATATAAAGTTGATATGTAAGCAGATAATGCAGAAATGCTTTGCACATTTTTTGCCATTGGCTGAAACAAGTGGTAGTCCACTTTGTATATTATCAGTGAAGTGCTTCACACTGTATATAATGGTTACAAGAGTAATCACTGAAGCCTGATGTTTAATGAAGTGGCATTCTTAATGGTGATAGTTGTGGATTTTTTTTTTCATTTTTTCATTGATATAGAGGATTCAAGATTTTTGGCTTTAGTGTGCAGTCACATAAGCATGGTGACTCTTATTACCCATCAAAGATGAGTCACCTGAACATTGAACCTTTGGCATAATGATTTAACCAGCATAAACTTTCTTGACCCATACAATGCCATGATTCACACATGTGTGGGTGTGGTTAAAATTAAAAATATCAAAAGCACACTTGTTGATTTTTTTTTTTTGGTGGTGAAAAACACTGAATGCTCAAAATGTCAAAAGCTTATCTAAATGTTCAAAATGGAGAAACTTAATTTTTTATAGTGTTTGTTGTTAGGATTACGAAATTGGATGTTTGACTGAAAAGGTTATAGAAGGTGATGTATGTGTGTGAGAGTTCAAGGATTTTAGGGTTAGAGTAAAAGTTAGGTGAGGGGGATAGTTTTACATTTTGCATATTTGGTGGTGTATGTGAGTTCTTTGCCCTTTTTGTCTTATGTATTGATACTGTAAGGGAAAGGTTTTAGAAATGTAATGTGTTGGGTTGGGGCAGGGTTAGAGTTAACACATATGAGTAAGGTGGCAGGGTTACCCAGCATCACCTTACTCATGTGTGCTAACCCTAAACCTGGCCCTAACCATAACCCTACACATTACATTACTAAAAATACTTTCCCAAATAGTAACTACCACTACCAACATGGCACTGATCTAGGTTTTATCATTGGGTTGTATGAGACTGTGCATTGTTAGCTGGATTGAGTTTTTTAATGTTTTCAGTGTTCAGTGTTTTGTGGTTTCGGCAAAAGGAAGTACTGCTTTTTATTTCGACAAAATGAGCATTCAGTCCAGTGAACCATCATCATGTGTGCATATATGTGTATATATATATATATATATATATATATATATATATATATATATATATATATATACTTGGGCAAAAGGGCTTAATGGTATTAACTTGAAAAGGTGTATGTTTGTGTGTATATGCACGTGCATGTGTCTATACATATTAATGTAACTCACAGACACACACACACACACACACACACACACACACACACACACACACACACACACACGTGCGTACTTTTTAAGAAGCTTTCATTTGTCTCTTTGCCTAACTTTCCATATATATGATAGTCATACAGTCATTAAATGGTAATAGGTATTGCCAAGAGAGTCTTCTCAACAGTCAGTAAATAAACAGCTTTAGTAAAAACTGAAAACATTTGATGTTTCTGATTTGTTTGTGTATATATAATAACAATGTGATTAAGAGGCAAGTGGCATGTGGCTCATTAATTCTATATTTTGTTAAAGGTAGCTATTTTGTCTGTGTCCCATTTAAAAGTTTTGCTTACCATAATTTGAAGCAGACATCTCTATGATGGATAATCTGTTATTTTCTTTTTGTTGTTGTTGAGCATTTCAAGTAGGCAGGCTCTGTGACTAATTGACAAGCCTTATATTATGAAACCTCTGAATGTTAACAGCCAATGATATCATGACATTTCTCACACCTGTTAAAGTGGTAAGAAGGTGGTGATATAAACAGCTGTATAAGTATTAAACATTGTCAAAAAGGCAGAAAAGCACGTTGAATGTATTTGGCAAGATGGTATAACTATAGTTGGTTGGGTTTGTGTACTGCACCACTCTGCAGTGTTGTGTTTTTGTTTTATTTGTGGTAATCTTAATTTGGAAACTGAAGCTATCTGGTGCCAGTAACACATTCAAAAGCCATATAGTACTAGTTGCAGAAGGACTGACATTAATTGCATATTTTGTTTGGGGTGTTTAATGATTACAGTAAGCTTGCAGCTTAAGATCTTAATCTGCGCCCAACAATTTTGATATTATCGACTCGGATCAACACTTTTAATAAAGCCAGCACAAGTTAGATACAACGTACTATTTTTGTTTAGAAAGTTACAGCTATCTTTGGACGTTTGCGACTGTATATATGTCGGTGGAAATTAATCGTGTGCTCTCTATTTGATGATTAGTTGAACTTGGTGACTAGGCATTTACTGTTGGCAGTGTCTTTCTTGATAGCTATTAATGTAAAGAGACAGGTGATTTAGGTAACTGAAACCATTGTATAAATTCTGACTTGGCAATCCATATCTACCACTGTAGTTTCTTCAGTATACATATCATTTGTCTATAATATTGAAACTATTTGTCTATCATCTTGGAACTTTACTCTCTACTCTGCATACAAAACTACTCTAATGATATGAATTGCTGAGGTCTTCTTATCATGGTGTTCCATTTTGTCATGACTGGTACATGGGTAAATAATTTGAAAGGGACAATTCACAGCTAATCCTTACAACATCATTATAACTGTTGAGTGTTTGTAATACAAGTATTTATTGTCATTTAGTGATCCCTAAAAACACCGGAAAAAATACTGTATATTGGGCCATTGTTTCTACTGCAAAGAATTACAAATTGTTCTTTTTTTCCCCAAAAAATGTTTTATTTTCTGTCATGTTTTATACATATTCATTTGACATATGAAAATTGCAATATGATTAAAGCAGTATATAACAAACAATCATTAAATGAATAGAAGAAAAAATACAGTAATCAACAAGAAGGTCAAAAACAACACTGACAAAACTATATACATTATATACAATGAGTGCTGCAATTTGCAATTCTAAATATCACTACTCAAAAGCTATCCGAGCAAAGATTACATATTTTAATTACCCTTTTTGCATTAGTTAAGTTGTATACTACTCAAAATTAGTGGAACCACGCTAAACTTTCTTGGTTAAACTTCAGAACCATGGCTGTTAAATATGTGTCCTCACATAAACTTACACCAACAATATAAACAAATGTTCCTGCTACCAGAAATATTGGAACCTTCTCCTTGAACATATGTTAAGAGAGTAAACCAGACTGTAATGTTTCCTCTAAATAGCTGTAAGTTGTTAGAGAGTTAAATTAAACCTTTAATGGGATTATTGCAGGGATATTTGTGTAAAGTTCTGAATTATTTCCTTGTTCCAACCAAACAATACAACGTAAATTGTGGTGGCCCTATTTATTTGTTCTTTGTGCTGGGAACTCAGGTGAATACTGCACCTCTTGCTGTTATATCACAGGCCTTAACATTGATCTGTACTGTTAATTTCATTGTGATCAAACAATAGACCCATGGATGTTGAGATACCTTAGCTGCTACAGAGATTTCTCATAACTCAGCCCTGACATCAACCCCATTTCCTATTTTGTGCATGACGTTACTGTGTCATTTCAATAGTGACCATCAGAATAGTGACCATCATCTAGAACCAATGTTCTCAAACTGATTTGGCAGTAATAGGGCTTTTAATATTATTAAAAATAAATGAGCTATGACCAAATCAAATCTACCTAATGTGTAAGCCAAGGGTGGTTCTTTACTCACCATTATTTTTCTCTGAATGTGAAAAATAGTAAAAATATATCAATTTAGAACATTTACAAGAGGATTGACAATCTCTGTATATATACAGGAATGATTACCATTATATAAGCAGTGAAAGTAGTCTCAGTTTAGAACTAATGTAAAGTAGCTTAACAAAATATAGTAGGTTCAGTGAAAGAGACTACAGTTTATCTACCAGTAATGCAGCAGACTCGATTTTTACTGTGCTGAAAAAAAAAGCTAGCTCCATTCTGCTCTTCCATTTTTAATTTACCAAATTATATCAGATCCATAAAGAGTATGCTATGCAATCCAGAATCTAATTTCCAATAATTTGAGAAAAGAATATCTACAGCTGAGGGCAGTGTCCAACAAGGTAAATATCAATTAGATTCTTCTAGCAAGACAACGACAGAAAATCTTTTGTCTTTATGAATATCCTAGCAAAAAAACTTGTTGGGGAAAGTTCAAAAACTTTTTGAAAAAATTACTGACCCTGCTACAGCTTTATTTTCTTATATTATTGACAGAGTTTATAGAGTCTTGTGCCTGAAAAGAACATCCTCCATAGAGAATCTATGTTAAGTTGGTCAGTGCAGCTGATAACATTTTGTGTTTTAACAGAGTCTTTGAAATACTTAAGTGTAAAAGTAATTACTGACTTTCCTACAGAAGTCAAATTAGAAAGGTTTGACATGGCATCAGACAGTTAGTATTTGATCCCGTTTTTGGAATTAAGTTCAGAATGTCATGTCCTTCATCTGTGTCTCTGGAATGATACACAATATAAGGAAAATAATAAACTGTAACATTCTGATTAATGTAAATAATTATTCTGATGTAATTCCATTGCTGGCTATATGTGACAGTTTATTTTGAGGCTATAGAATTTATCTGTGATTCAGTGTAAAACTGCATTATGAATAGCTGTGTTGAGCTAATAAGATTTAATCATTATCAGATCTGTTTTTGAGGATGCTCTTGAGATACTGTATCAAGGGCTCCCCACTAGTTTCACTGGTTCAATTTAATTTTCCTTCTAGTCACCATTTTGAACATGTGATCTTCTAGTGGTTGTATGCACCAAACCCTCTCTCTCTTACTTTGACTATCTCCTTCCCTCAAGTATAACACTGAACTGGCATCAATCAAACCATCATTGTCCAGCAAGCATCCAAGACTGAGGTTTACCCTAATAAGGACCATGAGAGAGAGCCATATTAATAATATATGTTATTTGCTGTCATGTCTAACATAGCTATCCTATTCCTCTGTAACAAATAGGGCAGGGTCTTCTGTAGAGAATATACACTCCCATTGGAGCTAACAAGTTCACTGGTAATTTTCTTTATACTGGAAGACATGGCCTCCACTTGAGCTTCCATCCTTCTTGTCTATTCTACACTGTATACTCACTGCAAAAGTCCTCCCCCACTTTACCTTCCTTACTATACTTTATCTTACATGTTCTTTGCTGCAGTACACATCTGTCTGTCTGTTTTCCCAAATAACTTCCAATGCAGACACTGTCTGTAAATAGTGATCTTCCCTTACTGAAACATAACAAAAATAATAAACTGCAGTACTTAGTATCTCTTTAGGCAGGCTTTTTTACTAACTACATCTGCACTTGGTTAACCTCCTGTTTTGAAACTCTCTTTGCTAACCCCAATACAATTACTAAGACTCTTTAAAATTGCACCTTCTGCTATTGGTTGTTACCTTGCTTTTTCTCCTAACAGCTTTTCTAGTGACATTATATTTTTACTCTTTCTACTACATAAGACTTTTTACCTTGCTCACCTCTAAGTCTACAGATAGTTATTTTTCTCTCCTTCTGTACGTCTTTGCCATTTCAGTTGGTACAGGCTGCTCTGTTCACCCTTGCTTTGCTCAGGCTTACTCCACTCCCTTTCCCTACCCTCAAATCCCACAAACTTCCACTACCCCTAGTTTTATACCTAAACAAAACCCTCCTCTTCCTGTGTATAACTCCTCCTCTTCCTATCCAAGCAACCTATCATTCTGCTTCTCCTCATCTGTCATTAACACCCACTACTCAAATCAAACTATCCATATCTCCACCCTTGAGGCTCCATCTGTCTAGTTATACCTCTCTTCAACAGCACTCCTCAGCTTCCATCTCATTGTTTACACACACTATTGCATGCTATTACACTCCTTCTCTTTAGCATTTTTTTCTTCTTTATATATCTTATATCTTTATGGTTGCCCTCTTTCTTCTCCTTTCAGCCTTCTCTCTGCTCCACATTCTTAGCATTCCATATTCTACATACCTATTCAAATTCCTGCCTAATTATTTTTAATTATTTGTATTCTTTTTAGTTACTTCTATAACATAATTATATATACATATACCATTTATTCTCCATCATTATCTTCAAGACTCTTGTTTTTAATATACACCAAATATGCTCCTCATCTTTCTATTCACACACTTACTCCTGCTACTGTCATACCTTACATGCTATATGATACCTATCACACATATTTCACAATTTCCCACCCTTACTTACACTGCCTATTTCACTTGCCAGCCATTCACTATCACTACTGCTTCTAGCTTATTCGGCATACCCTCCTATCTCATTTTCAGTTATAAAATTCTTAACCCTTCTCCCAACCCATCTAGGGTAAAATTTAAATTTAATACTAACATACCAAAACCATCACTAGTGTATGCATACTGTAAAAAGATCATATTATGCAGTGAAGTCCACCCAAACCCAGGTCCTGACTGCCTCTCTTCTCCACCTGCTCCCTCTTCTACTGTAACAACATCTACTAAAGATTTGAAAATCATATCCATGAATATTCAAAGTATAGTAAAAAAGTCTCTGAATTTCATTTTTGGATCACTCATTATTCCCCAGACATTATTATTCTTACAGAAACTTGGCTCAAACCACATGTAAAAAACTCTGAAATCCCCCCCCCCCCCGGCTATACTATCATCCACTCTGATAGATTAAATAAAAAAGTGGTGGTACAGCATGTTTTCTAACCTTATCTCTGTCTCTCCTTCTATTTCTCTACCTAAATTCCTGTTGAGATCCTTGTCTCTCACTGTAAATTAAATGAGCATAAAATATGTATAATTGTCCTATATATTCCCCCAGGAAATAACAACCCTATTCTGGAAGACATCCTACACTGGGTATGTCATTCCATTTCTTATGAAATAATAATTCTTGGTGATGTTAATATTACCTGGCAAATCTTCACATCAGACTATCACTAGTATCAATCTATGTGGTTTCAAACAACTCATAACTTCCTGTACTCATTTCAACAAAGCTAATAACACTGAGACTACTCTGGACTGGATCCTAGTCTCCATTCCAAACTTTTACAACTCTCCAAAAACCCTCCCAAGCTCCCTTAGTGATCTCCATCCCACTTATGTTCAGAGCATAGCAACTCACCATATCAAACAGCACCTTTATAAGGACTGTCGTAACCTCTCAAATTTCGATTCCAAGAACTTTAGCGACATCTTAAATAATATTAATTGGTCCATTACAACTGGATAATGTTCTAAAATGTATTACAGTATTTCTTGACATTCTCAATAACCTCACTCCTATAAGAAAAAAGTGAGTTAAATTCACCCAGTCACACTGGCTATCCCCTTCTAGTAGACAATTAATGTATAGGAGATGCAAAGCTTGGAGAAATTGGCAAAAATACAAATCGCAGGTACACCAACAGACCTACAAACAACTTTGAAACATGACAAAGAAACGAGTTACTGCTGATAAGCAATGCTATTACTTCAACAGGATAACCAGAAACACAACCCCCACAATTTTGGTCCACTATCAAGAAAGTATTACACCCTAGAACTCCTAGTACCAATAACCCTTGTCCAAATATCTTGCCGTTAGAAAGTGCTTCTAAATTTATCTCCCACTTTATAGACTCAATAGCCTTCACCCAAAACTCCCTACCGAATCCTGCCACACCTAACAAACTTCAAAGCATTAACAATGCCATTCTCAACTTAAAATCTGTCTCTACTTCCCATATAAAAAAATTATTACACATTCTTAAGCCCTGATCACCCTCTGTAGGCAATCTGCCATATGAATTTCCAAAGATTGTTGCCCCTCTATTGCCTACCCAGACTCCATCCTGATCAGTCAATCCATTTGTGAGTTACATGTACCATCTTTCTGGAAATAAATTTACATCATTCCTCTTCATTAATGGGGAACTCTACTGAAGTAGCAAACTTCAGAACAACTGCAGTCTTGTCCCCTCTTTCCAAGATCTTAGAAAAATGTATTCATAAATAACTTTTACAGTATTTACTTCAAAAAATCTATTACCCTTTACCCAACACAGCTTTTGTCCAGATCATAATACAACAACTGCCCTTGTTGCCTTTTTGGACCACATCGTTAAAGCCAGAGATAACAACAACTTTTAGTTTCTTCCCTCTTTTTAGATCTCTCTAAAGCTTTCAATGCAGTCTCACATACCAAACTACTCTCTCAAAATGTCTGCTTTATGCTTTTCCAGTACAACAGTCACTTGGTAACAACCTATCTAACCAGCTACAGTCAGTTAACTGGCTGCCTACTTACTCATCTTTTCTCCCAGTTAATACAGGTATCCCTCAAGGCTCTGTACTTGGCTGTCTCATTTTTAACATATTTATAAATGATCTACATACATCTTCCCATGAAGCTACACCTGTACAATCAGCAGATTACTCCACTGTCATTTGCTCATCTAATAGTCCTTCCCAGTTACAATCTATTACTCAGCAGGCTTTCAACTCTATTAAAAACTGTCTCAGTGACAGTCATCTTTTCGTAAATCCAAATAAATTAAAACTGCTCTTATTTCTTCCCAAATCCCAAACACACATAAAAGACACCTACATATCCTCTCTCAAGAATACTGAAATTGAAGTTGTACCTCACACAAAGTTGCTTGGTGTCATAATAGATGATCAACTGAAATTTAATCTTCATATTCAAAAGTGCATGAAAACAATACATCAAAAACTTGGCATGCTCTATAGATCAAAAAGATTCCTTACTAACTCCTCAAGATTTACTCTAGCCAATACATACCTCCTTCCTTCACTACTACTGGCCTCACCCATTTTCACCAACATTCATATCTCCCTAAGATCAAAACTTGAGTTTTGCTATATGCTATAACAAAATAGCTAGATTTGAAGACAGTCAGTCATACTTCTCCCACCACTGCTCACCCTCAGATATTTAAACTGGCTTGAGTTACCTCACAACCTCAAGTTCACCCAACTGCTCCTTGCTTATAAAATGGTATATAAATCCTCATCCTGCCCAGTAACCAGCACCATTCTTAACCATTACCTCCCTGATTGCCTTCTTTGCTCATCTGAGAAACATCTCTTTGAAATACATAAACTGAAAAAAAATCTATTGGCATACCTCTCAACCATACCAAATTTCTCAGAATTTTCTGGTTTTAAGGGTAAAATAATGGGGCGCCATGAATTCCCGAGTGGCCCCTCTAAATCCCGATTTTTGTTTCCTTCATTTTTTTTTTTTAACAATTTTTTTATGGATGGCTGATGTGAACTAAGCACATAGGATTAGAATTAATTCCTAACCTTTTGCAAGCTACAGTGGAGTGGGCAGGGTTTAGTGAGGAGACATACCCAGTCATCCAGTCAGTAAGCAATTCAATTTCTATGGGCGGCTGATGTGAACTAGTGTCTGACTGCCTGTGAAAGCACATATAATTAAAATAATTCCTAACCTTTTGTAAGCTACAGTGGAGTGGGCAGGGTTTAGTGAAGAGAGACATGCCCAGTCATCCAGTCAGTAAATACTAAAATTCTTAGTCTTAACATTCTAAGTGGGCAGAATAATAGTGCCACCTCAACATTTTCTTTTTAGTGGCTATGGTTGCTTTTAGGTCTCCTTTAGTAGTGGTATGGCATCCACAGGACAGGTCGATGATGCAGTGTAACACTTTCAGAAGGGTACTTGTCATGCCATCCTTATGGGTCTGCCAGAGCTGGCAAGTGTACTCAGGTAAGGGAATGGGTAGATTGTGACTTTTCTTTTTTTGTGCAGGCTGCTGTCAGCTATACCGAGTTTATTAGTTACTGAGTAACTTGAGTTAAAATGGTATACACGTCTTTAAAGCTTTTTCTGTATCCTCATGTTTAAGATGTGGAAAGCATATAGTTGGATTCATTGGCAGTAGTGCTGTACTAGCAGTGATGTACCTAGGGGGGCAAGAGGGGAAGCACTTTTGGAACTGTTAAGAGCTCTTTAAGAACAGTCCTTTACATCTGTATGTCTTGTGTTTTTGTGTGGAACTGTAAAGGGCTCTTTAAGAACAGTCCTGTATATGTCTTTTGTGTGTGTGTGTGTGTGTGTGTTTGTGTTAGTTATACCTGGTGGCTAGTGTTACTAGGGTCAAACCCTGCACCTTAGGTACAAGAGCCTGAGTTCTCTACTCGTACCACCACTTCTGATTCAAGGAGTTTAGTCCATAGCGCTCAACTGTACAGATGTTCACAGAATGCCTGGAATGTTCTCCTCATACTTTTGGTCTGTTGCTCTTAAAATGTGTGGTTTTCTGGCAAATCAGTAAGAAATGAATTCACTAACTGATAACTATTTAAGTTTCAGTCTTCCTGTCTTTCAGGAAATGCATGGTAACAAAAAACATTTTATTCTAGCAACTTTCTAAGTTTATACAAGTAATGCTTAAAATTTGTCCCTGGTTTTGGGCCTCCCCCCCAATACATTTTGTTTTTTTCCAGATTTCTTTTGCTGCAAAGTTTTTCATGGGAAGAGAAGTATAGCGCTGCTTATGCCAAGTCTGTTTGAATTGTTAGTAGCACAACAGGTAGTATACTTGCTTTTGATTTAGAAGGCTGTGGGTTTTACAACCACACTGTGTAGGTGGATTGCTGATACTTTACTGTATTGTACTTTTAAAGAGGAGATGCTGCAGTCCTGAGAATATCCACCTTTGGTGACGATGCCTAGTAACTATGAACCTGTTATCAGTTTGCCATCCATTCCATATTTCAGTATTACTAGCTTATCATTTTTTAATGTAACATAGGCAATTTGTTCTTCAAGGGCAGCATGCAGATGACATAATGAAAGATAAAGTTGTTTGCTAGCAGCAACCTCTTCATTAGTTACAGATCTCTTTAATGTGGAGATATTTAGAATTATTTAGACAACGTTTACTTCTGCAGAGATTGTGCATATTTACTGGCATTGGATTGTAATGACAGAAGATTGAGTAGACTTTTATGGTGGAAATGTTCTGAATTCGGCAGTCTTGTCATTATTGGTTTATACATTTTGTTTCATTGCTTACTGGAAAAATGTTCAAAACAATAAACTTAAAATGTGCACTAACAAGTGTACCATATTATACAAGGAATATAAATTAATACAATCAGAAAGGTGAATCAAAGAACACATGTATGTTTACATGGTCCTAAATATGTGTGCAAGGGACCTATGATTTGAAAACAGCCTAAATGTAAACTTTATCTGCTACTGTCCAGATGCATTTTCTTTGAATGTGGGTTTCAATGCTGTTTCAATGAATACGTTTCAAGGGCAGAGAAGTTTTAATGCTAAGTCTGTTTTCATTGTGAGACTGTATTGCTTTGTTTAGCAGATGTCTATTAGTGTTTGTGCTATAAAATGTCAAATAAAAGTTTTAAATGAAATCCAAATAATCACTGTAGAAGTAAAGCATAAAGCAGTGTGCACATTACAGTGTTTATGGTAAATGGTGAGAAATAGCCAAGTAATGGGAAACTTTAATGGTTGCAGGGCAGAGGGCTGTGTAGTGGGGGCCCTATTTGACCATGATTTTATGAGGGGAGAGGGGCAGCAAACTCAGACAGCCCCGGGTGGCATAAGCTGTTTGGTTATGTCACTGATCAGTAGGCCATGGAGAATTACTTTTTGAGGTCCTAGCAAACAATAATATTCTTTTGCTAAGATTAGAATATTGCCTTCCATTAAATGCCCTACTTTTACCATAAAACCCACATACTGCAAGCCACCAAAAACAAAATCCTAAGGTTCATCGTCTTCTCCCTTCCCAGTGAACATCATTGCTAGACATTTCAAAACAAATGGTTACCATTTACTACAGGATACATTTTTTGTGGAAATTTCTGACTTTTAAACTTTTATATTTTATTTATTTATTTAACATTTGTTGACCGGGAAAGTCCGACTAGGTTCCACAGATCCTGTTTTCAGTGGAGGACCGCGGAGAAATGCTCCAGAAGCATGTCTTTAGAATATGAGAGTTGCTGTGTCCCTTTGCAAAGTACGTTTTTGTTTAAATTTACCTCATATTCATTTAGAGACAACATGGAAACTAAACTACTGAGACCTCCCTTTAATCTTTACCACTTATGAAAAAACATTTTCTAAAATTGTCCCTGAATCTTGTAGAACTGTACCTCAGCAAATTAGACAAAGTGAGAATAATATCTTTAAAAAAAAAAAACAGCTAAAGGCATCATTAGCACAGGAGCCTAAATGTAAGTGTTTCAAAGATAATGGTTTGTGTGGATAGTTCTGCAATATACTGCTTAAATATTTTCCATAGAAAATATTATTTCATAATGATAATCTTTGTAGAAATTATGTTAAATGTATTCCTAGTGTTAGCTAAATCCATATATTCTTAGGTATTACAGTTACATTTGAATTCAATTAATTGCTGTACTTCTCTGCTTTGAAAGAACTGATTGCATTTGCCAAAAAGTGCTCGGTCTGTAAATCTACCTATCTGCTGATTTCCTCTGTTTAAATCCAGCTCATTTATTTTGTGGCTGTAGAAGGCAGAAGCAGTTACTTTTATTTTTATAAAAGAAAATTGTATTTTAGTGTTGCAGTTTGCACAAGTTGAAATATTAATATAAATAAAACAGTATTCTATTTATTTTGTGTTTCATGATCATATTTTGTGTATTCTTCAGTTTGCATTTAAAAGTTGGTATACAACAATTCCATCAGAGTGTACGGGGGTTACATAATTATGTATGCAAATTTTATGTTAATCAGCATGCAGCTTTTTGGCCAGTTTTATCTATTTTTCATGGTCCTTTGTCCAGATTTTTCATGATTCGAGGTTGAGAGGTATGTCTATTGGTCACTGCCTATATTTCTACTCAGTAGTCAAGGTCTGGAACAGTATTACTACAGATATCAGAGCAATGTCATGTGGTCACATATTCAAACAATTTCTAAAGAGATTTCTCCTTAACTCCTGGCTCTGTACATGTCTTACACCAGGCTGGCACTATCGATTACTCTTTTATTTTCTTCCTTTCTCCCTCCTCTCTTCCTTCTTCCTTCCTTCTCCCTTCTCTTTCCCTTGCTCTTCTTTTTCCACTTTCCTTTCCTCCCTTCTCTTATTAGCCAAAGCACCAGTTACTTTTCCTAATCTTACAGAACAAGATCAACTGCAGAATGCTAGGCAGAAAATAAGGGATCACCTTGATAATATGCACAGTCTCAGAAAGGATGCTGTTAAGCAACTGTTTTCTGATAATTATACTAGAGCATAAACACTTTTAGTACAACAACTCAGGCAACAGAAAGTAGAAAGGGTTGTTGCCAAACTTAGGGAGCCTATAACAAAGAAGGTAAAAAGAGATCCTGTAGAGGTTTTAGAAATGTTTTGGAAATTCTATGTTTGTCTCTGTAAAGCAGAGAAATCTGAAAGTAAAGAAAAGGTACAAATGAAAATGTTTATGGAAGAGTGAAATATGCCAAAGAGAGGTAGATGAGGCTCAATTACTGACAGTTAGGATAGGAGGAGATGAGATTAAAATTGTGATGTATAGCCAATTACAAGAAAGTCCCCACGTGTAGATGGCATTCCTGTGGAAGTTTGGAAGATAGGAGGAAAAACCTGATAAAGATCTGGAAGGTTTTATTTAACAGTATCTTAGGAGGAGAAGTACCACAGTCCTGGAAGAAAGCAGTGGTAGCTGTAATGCCTAAAGAGGGTAACAATCCATCAGATCCAGCTTCATACAGCCCATTTCAATATGAAACCTGGATTATAATGTGTTTATGTCTGTAATGGCTGAAAGAAAGGCAAAATGAATGTCAAAACGGATATGTGGATCAAAGTGGTTTTGTGGTGGGAAGGCAAACATTTGGTAACATTAATAGAACACTGATGATCCAGAGGGAAGCAGAATGTAAGAAAATGCCATAATTGTTGGTAGGTCCTGATGCAGAGAAAGTGTTTGACATAGTAAATCTTGTATCATTTGGGAAAGAATTAGACTTTTTCAGTGTCTCTCAAATACTGGCCAAGGACTGATTTTTTTCTTATCCCCAAATTGTTAAACAAAATTTCAAGTATTTGCAAGAACCTTGGATATTTTGGATCACTCTGTCATAAATGTTAAGCTGGTGATTGCTTTTAATTCCTAGTCTTTCTCTAACTGAAAGTTAAATGCCATCTTTATCAAGGACCAAAAATTAAACAATCAAATTAATTTGCTAATAGTAAGCCTTCCAATTAGAAACTTCGTCAAATACAGTCTTTTCCTTTCAGCAGTTCAGTTACAAAAATAAATCCATTGTTGTTTCTTCCATTAATATTTCATTAAATGAGTTGAAATACCTTGGTGTCAAGTATAAACAAGAATCAATCATCTATTGCTACCAGTTTTGACTCAGCTATGAAAAAATTGAAACAAATGTGAATTACTGGAATAATTAAAAAGTTGGTATTTCAACTAGATTTTCCAGTATTAAGATGAATATATTTCAAAAGCTCTTCCATTTCTGTAATACTTTTGATTTCTCATAGCCCTCAAGACATTTTTAATGTACTGCATAAAATATTTTTTACGTTTCTTTTACAAGATAAAAATCCCAAGAACTAGATTTCATTTGTTGTCATACTCTAAGGAGAAATCACAAGCTGTCTTATACTATCTTGAGAATAGTAAAATCATTAATGGTTTCTAACAACTTTAGTCTCACATAGGATACTAACCCTGTCTGGCTCAGGCCATTGAGGTTCTTTAGTACAGAAAATGCGTATTTCTTTTTATGATTATTTTGTTTTATGAATAGTCATTGGGTATTTTCACTAGAACACCCCTTCCAGAAACTTCTGGTTATTGATACTTAAGCCATTATTAAAAAAAATTAGGCAGGTTAAACTTTTTTTTTTTTTTGCTATAGAATTTATCAGATAATCCTTATTTACTAATAAATAACTTAATGTATGTGATTAAGTAGCTATGTCGGCATCACCTATTATAAAATAGTGAACTGATTTTTACTGCAAATCTAAGAAAACATTAGAATCTTAGTAGAACCTTGACTCTAGTCATTAACTGGACCAAGGCTGCGTAAAGATTAAAATGTATTCAAATATAACGTGGGGAGATGGAATTAAATTTCTTCAAAGTTCAGTAATTGTAAAAAAAAATAGTTTGTCTTTTGGTATAACCCCATTTTGAATGTTGATTAGTATTTCAAACTCTGTGTCTCCAGGTATTGGTCTACTTATCTTCAGACCACACATCTAAAGTCTGATTGGTCTCTTATCTGGTATAATGCAAATAAAATTTTACCATTCTCTAGAATCATTCATGAACAATTTATGTGCTTACACAGTGCTTAGCTGATGTCCCCATACTGGCAAAAATGCATAAATTATTTTGTTTTGAATATGTTATTATGTTAGAAGACTTGGGTGCCAATTTGTTCCATACTTTTTGGACTTGCACTTTCATTCGAACAGATTGGGACTTTCTACAAAGTAATGTGTTGGGACATATAGTCATTAATAACAAAATGATTTCAGCAACTGCCTGTTAAAAGTACATATTCAAAATGATAATAATAATATGTATTATGTTTGGTCGTCTTGGTTTCAGTTAAGATCTCAGTAAAACTATCATGTGATTATGTCAAAATTATCATCATGGAAATATTTGCAAAATATTTTGAGAGGTTTAGTAAGGTTTTCTAATCTATAGGAATTAGTTAATCAAATATGTTACAATTTGGAAACACCAACCTTGACTATTGTTTTACTTTAATCACTGCAAGTGTTTATTATTTCACACTGTTTTTTTATGTGCCGTCTTACTGTCACATGGTCTGAATTTAATCATTACTAGCTTCTAGAACATCTGTGGTTACTGTATTGTTGAGATATACTTCCTTCTGGAGATCAGGGTTTAAAATCATATATAGACAGCATTTTTATTTTAACTTTTATTATTTTTATAGTTGAATATTCTAAAATTCAAGGATTTATATCTGTTGCACAGATCAAGTTCCTAATGTTTACTGTATATGTATTAAATCAGTTAAATATGTCACGGTAAATAAATTTTAAAACAGTAAAACTGCCATTGTTAAAAATATGAAACATGCTACTTTTCATAATAAGTGACTAACAGAGTCACTGTAAGAAGATAAATTATCTACTTTCACTGTTGTCCAAGCTTGTAGCTAGGCAAGGGTTTTGTATTCTTTGGTGTTTATTTTTTTAATAATTTGATTTTGTGCAATGAGATGTGATATAGTTTTAGAATTTCTCCAAAATTCTATTGTATTTACCATAATTTACAGTTATATGGTTTGTTTCATGTTTTTATTTTTGTATCTCAAAACAGTTCATTAGCTAAGCAGTTATTATGCTTAAACCTGTCATTTCAGAAGTATTTATTTCAGTATTGAAGAAGTATGCTGTCCTTGTAATGTATTATTTGGGGTGTTTTGTTTGTGTGTGTGTGTGTGTGTGTGTGTGTGTGTGTGTGTGTGTGTGTGTGTGTGTGTGTGTGTGTGTGTGTGTGTGTGTTTGTGTGTGTCTACACCCAAAGATGAAGCTACATTCTGGATGTTGGTATACAATTTCAAAAATCTTGGTTATGCCTCTGTTCTTCACTAAAAGCTTGTGGTAATTTCATGGAATGTGGCCAATACTGATGGATTAAAACAGGATCCAAAAACTGAGTTACCCCCTTGGAAATCATAATGTAAGTGGGAAGTAAACCTGGGTGTTACCTCCTGTCAAAAAGCAAGTAATGTAAAGTTCTACCTGACTCAAAACAGCTGATCATACAGCCTCCTGTTTTCCTTGCATACCATTTCTGTCTGACCTATAACATATTTCTGTTTGCTGTGATCAGTGCAGATGAATTTGCTTAACTGAATAAAGGTAGGACTGAATCTGGTAGTCTCCTACTTTGATACCGGTGCTGGAAAGAAAAAAAGCTTGTGTGTGTCTTTCCTTCATCTGTGTCATCAGTGTGTATGAAAAATGATAAATACACATACACACACACACACACACACACACACACACACACACACACACACACACACACACACACACACACACATACAGTTTGCATGCAAGATCTTTTCTGGAGTGTTGTAGCCTTTTTCCACTTCCTGTCAGGAGAGTTATTATGTTGTGGTTTCCAAGCGTACTAAATTTTTGTATGGGAAAGTGCATGTCATTGAAATAATCCTTGTTTTAATTTGATTGACCTGTTTTCTCTATGTTCTTTAACCTTCTGATGATGTACCTTTCTGCTCTGTATGACAAAGTATCAGCTTTTGTAGGCGTCTTTTGAATTGGTGTATGTAGAACGTACAAAAAAATATTGCATGGCTATTTTTGACACAGGTGTTTATGTGGCCCTGGTGTTGCTTACATGGGTATTTTTGACACAGGTGTTTATGTGGCCCTGGTGTTGCTTGCATGGCTATTTTTGACACAGGTGTTTATGTGGCCCTGGTGTTGCTTGCATGGCTATTTTTGACACAGGTGTTTATGTGGCCCTGGTGTTGCTTGCATGGCTATTTTTGACACAGGTGTTTATGTGGCCCTGGTGTTGCTTGCATGGCTATTTCTTGACACAAATGTTTATGTGGCCCTGGTGTTGCTTGCATGGCTATTTTTTGACACAAGTGTTTATGTGGCCTTGGTGTTGGTTGCATGGCTATTTTTTGACACAGATGTTTAAGTGGCCCTGGTGTTGCTTGCATGGCTATGATTGACACAGGTGTTTATGTGGCCCTGGTGTTGCTTGCATGGCTATTTTTTGACACATGTGTTTATGTGGCCCTGGTGTTGCTTTGCTGCTGCTCCTTTTCTGAAAGGAAACTAAAATAGACTATTTTTGAATAGTACACCCATCCATTCAGCAAAGATGGATTCACGGATGGATTGAAAGGTGACAAAACTATGAGGTAGCTCATGCCAATCATTTTAGGGTTTGTATATCAGCAGCAAAGACAAATAAATTGTGTACATCTTGCCTTTAACTCTGTGCAGCCAAGTTAACTGACAGGAATGTTAATCAAGCAGAAAGCCGTTTTGGTTAACCTGACTTTGGCATTCTGCACCAGTTGTGGATGTTACCCATGCCAGTAATACTCAGGTTTGTACTGCGGTGGTGGTGCTGCGGTAGCGTTGTCGCCTCACAGTTAGACGTTGCCCGTTCGATTCTCAGTTAAAGCGTCTGCTGTGTGACGACATGCGTGAATGGGCGTTCCTTCGTTGAAGGTTGTGCGTTAGGCCCGGCAAGCCAGCATGTAAAACTCTACTGCCAATCATTAGCGGACCGGAGTTCCGCTGTGGCGACCCCTAACCGGGAAAAGCCGAAAGACACACACACACGCTGCACCACCTAGATGTTTACTGTTACAGATCAGCCAGCAAGTCTGAGTTTGATCTCTTGTGATATTTTTTGAGTTGAGCAACCTACTGCAAACATGTTGAGACACACAGCGCAGTGGTTCAGCGGTTTGCATTGTCACCTAACAACAAAAGGTTCGCTGGTTTGATTCTCAGTTGCGGTGACTTCTTTGTTGGAGTCTACATGTACTCCCTGCTTTTGTGTGAGTTTCCTCTGCATGCACTGGTTTCTTCCCACGTTATAAAGACCTGTATTAGGAGTGTTTCTGGCTAGGCCTCTGCTGAAAATTGACTTGTTCCAAGTCATACTTTCTTGGTAAACAAATGTTAAATAAATAAAAACAAAGACATGGGTCAGGAGTGTTTCTCCCTGGGCCTCCACTGAAAATTGGCTTGTTCCAAGTCAGACTTTCTTGATAAACAAATGTTAAATAAATAAAAATGTTTGAATATAGATCAGTCTATCTTGAAGTACTGTGAGTACCCCAAGTGTAACCCTGAAGTTTGAGTGTGTAAACATGTCTATCTATCTGTCTATCTATCTATCTATCTATCTATCTATCTATCTATCTATCTATCTATCTATCTATCCATCTATCTATCTATCTAGCTATCTATGTGTGTTTTTTACTATTGATAGTGTAACATGGGGGGAGTTTATGTTTCTTCTGTAGTGAGAGTTCAGTGTTTTTCTGAAAAGTATGCATTTCATGATAAATGCTCTCATAATTGTGATATGGAGCCTTGCTTTTCATTTTTTTAAATGTTTTTTTATTGTTTTATTTTTTGTTGACAAGCTTGGTCCAATTAGGCTAGTAGCCTCTTTTCAGGGGAGATCTGAGCTGGTTTTTATACTACCAGGGGAAATTTCGTCAGGAACTTCCTTACACTTTTCAATAGTTGCCATGAGATAGTTTACATCCGCCTGAGCTACCACCAACTCAAGTAGATGTGACCTTGATTTATTGTCTCATCTGAATGACAAAAGAAATGGAGTACACATCTTATGCTGCACTACAGTGTCAATAATTGATCGACCTGGTGTGGAAATAGAACCCACAGCCTTCTGCACCAAAAGCAAGTATGCTACCTGTTGCACCAATGCCACGGCCTCTGACATTTTCCTTTCAGAATTTGTTTTTTTTTTTTTTGTAATGTGGTTTTGTAATGGGAATTTATATTTTTTTCTGAAATATATACTGTATCACTGTTGAAAGGCAATTGCATGGCGAAGTAGTAAATAATAAAAAAAATGACATTACAGTGGGGTGGGAGTTAGACGGTGTATGTTCTTTGAACTATGGAAGTTGCACACCTCTCTTCTGTCCAGAAGTTTGATGGATATCCCTGATTTTGCCTCATGGTTTTGTCTTGTCACTGGTAACATTTTGATTTTCTAGTAAATCACTGAAGATTACCATCAGTCAGTAATGTCAGGCATCAGAGTTGTATACTTCTTGTTGTTCAGAAAATGCATGTTGTTGGAAACGTTGCCCAGGAATTCATAAAGGCCTAGCATACTTGTTTTACCATTCAAGGTAAACCTTTATGATTATTAGACTGCCCTGTTGTTACAACTAGTGGGAAGCTCAACATGGAGGATAGTCCTGCTGGCAGAACTGCATGCTAATGTAGCAATCTGGGAGAGTGGCTAATGCTAATTAGCTAGGTGTTGACCCTTGGAAATGCCAGTAGCTCCTGAGTTACACTGTTTTGTAAATCTCGACTGTTGGAAGGTAAAGTGAACGCTGTCAAAAGATTGTGATAACCCATTCACTCTTATGGAATCCATAGGTGCAGCTAGCTATTCTGGTGCACCCCTAAATTTTAAGTTGCATATTAAAACAGTTGTAGCACTTGAAACAGTTTATTCCTCAATACCTGCCACATATGAAGAGCTAAAGCACTTCATCATTTGTTAATTTTTTAAGTGAAGTATTTGAAAAGGGTCCTTAATTTGAACCTTTGTACCCCATTATTTGTTGGCTTTGTCCAGAATTCTTGATCAAAGAAATTGAGGTATGGGTAGTTTAGCTGCGACATTATTGAAATAGCTGTACTTGACCTATCCAATACTTACATTTCCTAGATGCTCTATTGACGTAATAAGGACAAGGCAGTATACAGAATACTGTTATGGGGCTTGAGTTCAAAACTGAAAGGTGTCACATGAATGCCATAACTCTAGGGAGGGTGGCTGTGATATACAGCTAATGATAGCATGGCATTTATTATTCTGTGTTAGTGACTTGCTATGAGTTTGAATAATAAAGTGAAGGATTAGGGTTATGGGAGTGGGACAGCACCTACATGGAGAATAAAAAGGCCATACCTAACTCCCCCAAAAATTGATGCTGTGTGCTTTAAATTTCTGTTGAATGTGTGGGTGACTGATCCATTTGTAACATTTACAGCCGCGATACAGAAAAGCATCCAGACGTTACATGAATATATAGTAGATATAGCATCAATACAGAGGAGCAGCATACACTGTGTGTACTTGAGATTCTGGGACATCTATATGAGAAGATGTTGAGTAAAAGGTGATTTTGTTGTCTGATAGTTGTTACTTTTTGTACTTTAAACCAATGATTTATAAATTCTCATTCAGTGAGCTGTCATGTGTCTGACTCATCCAGATGAGAGGAGCTGAAACTGTGTTGATGCAGTATTGTATTTTAGTCTTCTGTTAAGCACAAACTTGCAGTTTTAAAATTGCTGTATTTCATTTTTTCTGTTACCTAATTGTTTTCACAGAATAGTGTGCTGTGTGTCTCTCTGCTATAAGAGGAAGTGGTGGTCTCACTTCTTTGTTATCTGATAATTTAACTGTTAGCCTAGAGGGCTTCCTCTATACTTTAAGTGCTAGCCACAAAGTTTGAGAATTCATTTTATGCTCAACTTCTGAGATACTTGGTTGGCTACAATCACCTGCATTAGAAGCTGAAGTTAAGTGCAAACTTGCAGTGTTGTATTTTAGTCTTCTGTTAAGTACAATCTTGCAGTTTTAAAAGTGTTGTATTTCATTTTTTTCTGTTACCTAATTGTTTTCACAGAATAGTGTGCTGTGTGTCTCTCTGCAGTTAGTTCCCCACCCACCTTCCCTGTTCTTGTCTTGGTGTTAGTGTTGGTGGCTCTGGACCTGCCTGCCCCTCCTCTAAGTCTGCATTTGAACACTCCTCCTGGGTCCATCTCATTGCTCACTTAACCGAGTACAGTGAGATCATATCCTGAGTCTAGGGTTCACTCTACTTTATACAGAGAGAAGATTTGAGAAGGCCAACCCACTTAGGTTCTTCCTTCCTCTCTCCATACACTTTACTAACAAAAAAATGCACTTTATTCATCTGCTTTTACTGTATTTGTGGTTCCTCCTACTTTATTTTGCTTTTGCCACTTCTTAAAAGTACTCAATTTGATTTATTCTACTGCATTTATTACTGCTTGGTAGTAGCCTGATTAAATTGTAACTGTTATTCTAAGTCTTTTGGTTTAAGCACTTGGGCTTCATACCAGTTGTTTTACATTAAGAAGGTTTGTGGTCTGCACTTTTGTGGCAGACAGGTAGCTTACATCCTTCTAAGCTGGGAATTGCTGATTGGAGGTTCAGTGTCTGCTATTCTAAAAGTGTATTAGTTCTGGTTTAACCAAACATTAACTGGGAGAACTACTGAAGTACTAACTCCCTTGCCCCACATTTCCTAGAATTTATAAACTCAAATGCCCTGGATCAACTGGTCAACACTCCCACCAGAGGTAACAACATATTGGACCTGGTCATCACCAACATGGGCGACCAGTGTTCCACACTGGAGGTCAACCCCTCGCTGGTTAGATCTGACCATAAACAAATTACTTTGGCTATCTACATTCCGCCACCACCCCTGGACAAGGAAACAACCATGAAAAACATTTTAAAAGCAAACTTCACGTTACTTCCAAGGTGGAATGTTTCAAAGCTCCCATGTTAAAGGATAACACTGTCCATGCTGCAAAATCCTTTACTAATGCATTCTACGGGCATCTACAAGAATGCATGGATTGTGCTATCCCAAGCAAAACCAAGACTCACTCCTCCAAGAAAAGGAAACCAGTCTGGTGGACCCCTGCCATGAACAAGCTATACAATAGAAGGAGGAAACTAGTACAGAAAAGAGTAAAATCCCAAGAAGGGAAGACATCCCTGATCAGTATCAGCAAGAAACTACGATCCCTCATAAAATCATCCAAGGCAAGCTTCGAAAGAAAAATTGCCAAGGACTCCAAAGATAACCACAAGGTATTCTTTAGCTAAGTCAAGAATCTAAGTGGCAATGCTCAGATCTGCTCAGAGTTAGTGTAGAATGGCACAAAATACACTGAACCGACCAATATTGCCAACATCCTGGCAGACAGGTTCATTGCAAACTTCACCCCTCTCTCACCCCCAAAAGGGCCCGTAACCATACTAGAAGAATGTAGAGCCCCTGAAATCACAGACACTCAGGTTAAAACAGCCCTCTCCAAAGACAAAAACACAGCATCAATGGGACTGGAAGGTGTCCCAGGCTGCATCCTACACGAGCTCAAAGATGAACTAACCCCTCACCCAAACACACTGTTCAAACTCAGCCTCTCCACAGGCTACATACCCATAGAGTGGTGAAAAGCAATGGTTATTCTGCTTCACAAAGGTGGAGCCACAACAGACCCCAGGAACTATTGGCCTATAAGCCTGACTAGCTTGGTCTGCAAGGCTGTGGACGCATCATCATGGAACTCATTAACAGAGACATTGGGAACCTCCAAACACTGGACCCTACCCAGTTCGGCTTTGTTAAGGGCAGATCATGCCTCCTAAGCCTGGTGGACTTCTCTGAGATAGTTGCCAAGGCTATAGATGAGGGAAAGGTGGTACACAATAGCCTACCTAGACCTCGCAAAGGCCTTCAACACCATTCCCCATTCTGGTATTATAGACAAGCTCACCAGCCTGAATATAAACCCCTACGTCACAAAATGGGTTGCCAAGTGGCTCACTGACAGAACCCACATGGTGAGAGTTGCAGGAGCTAGGTCAGACTCTAAACCGGTTACAAGTGGCGTTCCCCAGGGCTCAGTCCTAGGACCCCTCCTGTTCGGCATATACTTCTCAGAGGTACAGGCAAGCACAGGAGGACTATGGCTGACCAAGCTCACAGATGACTGCAAACTAGGGGCTATAATTGACTCTCTGGCTGACATAGACATCCTCCAAAAAGGTCTCACTTAGACGGATACCTGGTGTCAAAATCAAGGCCTCAAGCTAAATGCCAAAAAGTGCATAGTCATCCCGTTTGGAAAAAACAAAGTACCCACAAACTGCCACATAGGTGGTAGTCCCCTAAATACTGAAGACATAATAAGGGATCTGGAGACCCAAGTAGATAGCAATCTCTCCTTTGATAATCACATTGCCAAAATGGTTAGAAAATCCTTCTATGTGGCCCACCTAATCACAAAAAGGTTTGCATCCAGATCAAAAGAGGTCATTGTGCCCCTCTACTCATCACTCATCAGACCCATCATAGAGTACAACGCCCCATTTGGGATGTAGCTTACAAGACACCTGCAACAGTTGGAAAGACCACAGAAGTACCTCACCAAGAGGATCACTGGCCTCAAACAGATGCCCTATGCAGCTCGACTGAAGAAACTCCAGCTGTACTCTGTTGCATACCACCTACTCAGAGGTGATCTCTGCCTGACGTACAAGGCCATGTCCAACCCAGAATTGATGGACATGCTCCACCTAAGGAAAAACATATCTTCTCAAGCCACATGGTCTAGAGATCTAAACCTCACCACAACAATAAATAGGACATTCTGGAGGGATAGATTTCTGTCCCAGAGACTTCCCATGCTTTGGAACAAGATTCCAGTCTACATTAGGCAGAGCTCCTCGCTAACACTGTTCAAGAGAAACCTTGACGAGTGGATGGGAAACAGAAAGTTTACCCCGGGGATCACGTCAGTGGCTCTGCTGGACAGAGGCACAGGGAACTAATCTAAGGGGATGGCGAAAGCCAACATATTCTGGCTAGGCTTATAAATGCCTTCGGGCAAATAGCCTAATGCCTACCTATGAACCAAATGCTGTTTTTATATATATCTATATCTATATATATATCTATATATATATATATATATATATATATATATATATATATATATATATATACATATATATATATATAAGAGAGAGAGAGAGAGAGATATGTGTGTGTGTGTGTGTGTGTGTATGGGTATGTATATATATATATATATATATATATATATATATATATATATATATATATATATGCGCACACATACACACACACACACACACACACACACACACACACACACACACACACCCACACACACAGTCATATGTATACATTGTTTAGAAAAAAATCTACTATATATACACATCTGTAAAGCATACAGCTGTTTTTTTTTTATCAGGCTGAGATTGAAATAGGCTCTCATGGGTCAGTGTTCCACCCTGGTTAACAAATTTAACTGGATCTATATAGACAGAACAGAAAAATCTACACCCATACGTTAACTACTGAGTTAAGGTGTACCCCCAGGCATTTGATAATATGCCAGTGTCTGTTGGTTTTCTTTTTTTAATTACCAAAGCTAGGATGTTTAATCAGCATTTTAGGGTGTGCGTATATGTACAAATGTGTGTTTTCTTGACCTATGGGAAGAGATTTCCTTACCAGATACCATCCCTTACAGGCCTCAAGCACTGTTGAAATCTGGAAATGTTGTTGGAAAAGCTGGATTTCCATCTGTCATAGTGATGACTCTAGACTAGATATGAACAGGGGTATAACCAGGTTTCTGGAATTGTACTCATACTTGTACCCGAACATCAGGAATGTACCTCCTCCCTCAAATAAATGTACACCATAGACCGTGAAACCAAAAACTGTGGATGTTTCTGGACAGTATTCCTTTTTAATACTGAAAAAAGGTCCTGAAATTATAACCTTTAGTCATCCAGATATTTAACAAAATTAACAAAATAGAAAACAATAGGCCATGATAAATGTTATTTATTCTCTAGTACATGTTACTGCACAAATTTAAAAAAGTGAACATGTATGGCATGCGCCTGGCTACATCCTTGGACAGAAGATGCTGTCACTGGAGAACTGGATGGAGGGAAAGATCAAGCTCTTGTGTGATACTCTGTCTCTATAATGGGGAATGATAAAATAAGGATGGGTTTGTAATATGAATCCTAGCAGATGCCTGAGAAAAGTGGAATCTCTGGTTTCACACAAGGACTTGGAAAGAAGGATTGCCACAGCTTCTTTGTCATTACATGTTTCTCAGAAAATGTGAAAGAGTAGTACTTTTTGTCTGGCCAAGTCATTCTTTGCTGCAGGATTCAGCACTAATGTGATCTGGAGTGCAGTATTTATTTATTTAGTTATTTATTTATTTTTGACTGGTGTAGAACACTGACTAGAGTAGACCATTTTCAGGTTCAGGCTAGAAGATTACAGTGGTCATGGTTTAAAAAAAGCAGTGGCTCATTCTCCATAACTAAAAGTGTAGAAACAGATATTAGAGCAAAGTATTGACATTCAGTGAACAGGTATAGTCATTATATGCATAATGTACAATGTTGCAGTAGTCATTGAAAATAATGACCTTTGCAGATTCATGTAGAGAAGTTTGTAGACTATTCTGTATAAAACTAATGTACATGTGTACAACATGTAGTATACCAAAATGCTTTTTCTATAACTAGCATGCAGTAAATGGACATAACTGTAGGTGCTGTTAAGTGAAATGTGAACTAGTGCATGGGCAGAAAAGTTGGAGCAATGAATAATAACTTAAGCTTGAAGCTGGTGGGAGTAGTCTCATGATTCTGAAATTGTAGTGTAAGGAAAGGAATATTTTGCCCTTTCAATTGTACATCTATGAGGTTATGACTCAAGATAGGTATTATTAGCAGACTGAAAGAATGGATTTGCTTAAGATCATTCTGCAGTAATAATGCCTGCTTTGTACACTCAAAGCAAACATTTCAAGTGTATTGCAAGTAATATTTTTCACTTACCTGCAAATAATATGTTAAGTCACATACCATGTCCTCCCACCCTGAAAAAAAGTAGTTGCTTTCTGCATATGTCTCTGATGTTATATTCAGATGACAGTAAAAGAACACATGGCCACGGTAATATAGTGCAACAGGTTTCTGCCAGATATATACAGCATGCCTCATTGTCCCTTCCACCAAAGAATATCTGCTTTCTGTGTATCTGTATGATGTTAAACTGAGACATTAAATTGACATGAAAGTGAAAGAACCACGAGTGCCAATCATATATTTCAACTTGGTGGCATCAGAGATGCATACACAGCATACCTCCAAACCATTACTTTCAAAAGATATTCCCCTCTTTGTACCTCTCTGATGTTATGTTGGGTTGATAGTGAAAGCACAAATGGCTACAGTATCATATTTCATCTTGGTACTGGTAGACATACATACACACCATGCTTCCTCCTCCCTACTCCCAAATGAAAGCCATCCTTTATGTACGCCTATGATGTTTGATTGCAAGAAAAGTGAAAGAAGTAGTGACCACAGTAATGTGTTTCAACATGGTCCTTATAAAGTGTATGCTCTTTCCTAGTTACAGTCTGCTAAGTAGGGAATTTATTCTATGTCTTCCTTGAAAGGTTTTTTTTTTAATATAAAATAATCTTTGACATTTTTGAAAGAAAAGAACTTCCAAGAACCAAGTGAGTCAAAATTAGTGTGTGACTAAGTGAGTGAGGGAAGAAAGATGCTCACTAAATACCTAAAGAAAAGAAGAATGACTGGAGGAGTGCCAGTCACTTGAAAGGTGTCGAAATCCACCATGTGCTTGTACTTGTTTCTGTCATACAAATAGCAGTTGCTAAGAAAGAAGCCAAACACATTTAAGCTTGTGACCATATCTGCAACATTAATAGGTTCATAGATTCATAGGTGTATGCTATGCTAATGGCCTGGGAGCCTTTATAAGCCTAGCTTATACGATTATAATGGCATCATGCCACCCGACATTAGTTCCCAGTGCCTCTGTCGAGTAGAGCCACTGGAGTGATCCCCTGGGTGAATTTTCTATTTCCCATCCACTCATCAAGATTTCTCATTGAAGAAGGCCTGTGAGGTGCTCTGTTTGACATGTATGGGAAGTCTATTCCATAACATGGCCAGTCTCTGGGTTATGAACCTGTTCCCCCACATGTTCTGTTGATTGTGATAATGAGGTTGATATTTCTAAAGCTTGTGGTGTGGAGGGATTGGGATTTCTTTAGATGTAGCATTTCTAACAGAGCTGGGTCAGACATGGCTTTGTAAGTCAAGCAGAGATCACCTCTAAGTTGGTAATATGAGAGAGAATAGTTGGGAGTTTTTTGAATCTGTCCATACAGGACCAGTGTTTAAAGTGCAGGATCATCTTTGTGAGGTACTTTTGTGGCCTCTCTAGTTGTTGCAAGTGTCTAGTGAGGTACATGCCAAATGGAGCATTGTACTCGATGATTGGCCTAATGAGGGAAGAGTAGAGGGAGACAATGACCTCTTTCTTCCTGGAAGCAAAACCCTTAGTAATGAGATGTGCCACATAGAAGGACTTTCTAACCACAGTGGCAATGTGGTGGTCAAAAGAGAGGTTGCTGTCAACCTGTGTTCCCAGATCTCTTATGACGTCTGTATTCAGTGGACTACTATTGATGTGGTAATTCATGGGAACCGGGTTTTTCCCAAAGGGGATGACAACGCATTTTTTGGCATTGAGCTTAAGGCCATAGTTCTGACACCAGTCGTTGGTCTCAGTGAGGCCACTCTGTAGGATGTCAGCATCACTTGGGGAGTTAATTATGGCTCCCAACTTGCAATCATCTGTGAACTTTGTCAGTCACAGTCCATTTGTGTTGGCCTGGACTTCAACGAGTAGATACCAAATAGGAGAGGACCCAGGACCGGACCCTGTGGGACTCCAGTACATTGTTTTTTTTTATTGGAGTGAACATGACATTGAAAGAGGTTAGTTACAGAAGATGGGTTAAGTGTGATATGCAGATATCTTGGAACATAGCTGAGAACATGAAATAATTTGATCCAAATAAGTTATACATTGTTAAGAATATATTTATTTATTATTTTTATTTATACATCTAGTTCCTTATTTGTTGGACTGGTTACATGGATCCTTTCCAGCTGCAACTGTCATCACAGTCATAACAGCAGTATGAAAACAGATATTTTACAAATTGTGGGTTGGGTGTCTTGTAGAAAGTATTCCTCTAATTCATATAATGCAGAGGAAATACATTTCGTTATTGTTTTTGGCAACGAATCAATTACAGTAATAAGCTTTTTTCTTGGATGTTTTACTGAGATTGTGAGAACATTTCTACTTGGTCTGAAAATGGGTAATCAGAGTTTGTCAGTGAGATGTGACTATGTGAAGCAATGCTGTTTGGTAGTGAGACATTTGCTGATCAGCTGGGTTAAAACTGATGATGACCATTTATGTCATTCAGGAACATGAGTGCAACTTTTGATATCGAAATGAAATATACTGTTGACCATAGGATAATGACAACTGAGATGTGATGCTTATGGCAGAGGGCAAAGGAGGGGTAAGAGTTGTTAAAATAGTTGAGAAATGAATGGCCTGTGACTGATTTGTAAAAAAAAGGCAGGAATATGATCAGAATGTTAAAGTTGACATAATGTAGAGGGGAGCTGTAAATGAAAACATAATGTCATACTTGTACTAAGTTATGATATGTGTGCTCAAATGCTATGGAGAAAAGAGTTGGTCAGTATGAAAGATAAGCAAAAGGTAACTGAAGAAGCAGGATTAGTAAGTGTATTCATATCAGAACAGTGAACGCTAAAAATAGCAAACACTATTCTGTCGAACTATAGTGTTCGAAAGCCAAAAATGTCAAAGTCATGGATCAGCAAATTTTTTCCCTGGGGAAAAAAAAAAATATATATATATATATATATATATATATATATATATTTATATATATATAGGCTGTGCTCCTCGCACCCCCCAACTTAAATATACCAACTCCGAAATCGCAACACAGTGGAGAAAACAGTAAAGTCCCAAGAACGGCCCAGCAATTTTTTTCCCTGGGAAAGGGAACCTTAGTAAGTAGATGGGTGAAGGTGGTAGGATGATCAGAAGTTATTAGAGATGGGAAGCTGAGGCTTCCTAATACAAGTTAAGATGTTATTTATGAGGTTTAGAGGAGCATTTAACTGTAGAGAGTTGTTAACAGATATGTTAATGTGAGTGTGCTTATAAATGACCACAAATGCAGTTATTACTTCAGCATGGTTAACAGATGGATATCTGTGAATACCTCTGTATTTTCAGTGACTAAGTTTATAATTGTCTCAGTAATGTATGAGTAATGAATAGGGAAATGGAATGTTAGATTGTTACAAATGATAAAAATAGTTTTGTACACTTCCTAATGGCCAACAGGGTGGAGGCAGGGTTCAGCAGATTGCTGAGAACTGTATGGAACATAGCAAAGGGTGATGGGAAGGGGGAGCACAATATAGTCACGGACAGACAAAGCAGTTATCTAAGGCTGTTTGATGCATATCGAGAGAAAGAGAGAGAGAGATAGGGGAGGAAGCACAGTGCTGCCGGCAGCAGTCTTGTTTAATTATTTCCACATTCCAGTGGCACATCAGGAAGGGAGGGTGAACAGGAAATTACATTGTCAGAGACAGTCAAAACACATATTTACTTTTTCTGATGGGCATGGGCTTAGGAAAAGCCAGTCTGCCAGGGACACAGGGAATGATTATTTACATGCACTGACATTCATCTGAAGGGAAAGAGAGCTGGAAAGAGAAACGGAGAATAACAGAAACAAACAAAAAAAAAACTGTATTTAACTGATAAAATAGTCAAGGTTAAGACTCCTGAAATGTGAAAAGCCTTCATTTTATTCTCAAATAAATGGTCTGAAAACAAGACATGTCTATACAAATTAACTCTTAGTGCCTTGAATGCCATTAAACACACACACACACACACACACACACACACACACACACACACACACACACACACACACACACACACACACACACACGCACACACACAAAAAAAAGCTGATACTGGCTGCTGCACATGATTTCCAGGAATGTGGGTTATGTACTGTCTATAATCTGTACTGTGCCTTTGTTACAAAGAATTTGTTGCTAGCTAAGCATTATAGTTTGGCATAATTATCCTGTATAGCACTACTCCACATTTGTATATGTAATGCATGCTGTAGACAATGGACACATTCTTTTAATAATGCAACTTGTTGACAATGCTCTAGAGCTGGAATACTATGCATGCACTGAAAATGTCTAGTGTTAGAAAAGCTATCTTTTGACCTAAGCCTTAGCAAAACTAAACTATGCAGACATCACAGCTAAAAATCAGCAGTGTTTAGAAACATGTACAGATAGATCTTTAAGAAGAAAGTGAGTTTCTGATATTAGGGCTGGCATAAGGAAACCAAATTTGTATATACGCTGGTGCCAGTGGTCAGTATTGTATGGTGTAATGATAGCTTCCTGGTCAAACTCCTGATTACTACAGAGAAAGGAAGATTTAGTAGGAACAGAGTACAGGTTTTGTAAAAATATTTTAAATCTTCAAGGATAACTTGAGGAGTACACAGTCTTGATGGGGCAGGAAGAACAGTATGATGGGTAAAGGAACAGTAATAGCAATAAAATTCTTACCAAACTTTGATGCTTTCAAGTCTATTGTTTGGAGGGGGGCTAATCTGGTGTCATTGCTGGAGTCTTTGTCATTTATATCATAGCCAAACATACCATTGAAATGTTGGAGTGATGTGCCACGTATTGGAATGACATCTGCAGCTGTACATCTGAGAATAGTTATGACATTTGATGGTGCATGTAGAAACATTTCACACAACGATCAGTAGAGACTGTATGTTAAGCTGCAGAAATCCCCCACGACTAACTCTGCAGCATTCATTAACTTAATGCATGATCCAGGACAAGCAAATTAACCCCCTTGTCTTGATTTTTTCCATCTGGTATCATAGAGCTCTGTGAAGTGAGAATCAGTCGACTAAGTTACTGTAAGGAGCTTTCCTCTCCTGCTTACTCCTAGACTGCCATTCGTTTAAGATGAAAATAAAACATGCCTAGACATTTTTATGCAGATTGTGTCTCAGCAGCACTACGAAACCACATGTAAGTTATAGCATTTCATTTTGCATGGCATATGTATTTTTGCCTTTTCTCTCATAAAACCAAATAATTTTAGTGTTGCTTTATTGACTGACATTTGACATGCTGTAGTTGGCAGTATACCCAATTGCATTACTTCCAATATTGGGCAAAGACACCATCATCAGGATCTTGGTCTGCTTCCTGGCATCTCATGGCAGATCACGGAACAAAAGACCATAAACAGATCCATGTCATCCTACTTCATTTTCTCACATACTGAAACCATGATTTCATGATTTAGGTCTTTGTGTTCTTTTGTATATTAAAGCTTTGCTACTATACTGCTAAGACTGCCACAAATGGCAATTTTAACTGTCTAAACATGCCAGGTTGTCCTGGATTACCTCTGCCATGTTGGAAAAGGTCACTAGCTGTCATCCAAAGCTAGTTTATGGATGTCACTGTGAGAATGTGTATCTAGGAGTCACAACTGCTGCAATCATAGATTAATTTGTAAGAGCATGGTATAGAAGATCCTACCTCCTTGCATGCTGGCATCTTCAATGACAGGCAATTTACAGCATCAAGAGCATTACTATGTGGTTTCTCCTTAGGCAGTGATGCCAGCTAAGCTTTGCTCAATCACCTCTGCTTTTTATCTTAGCTTCCATTAGTGGATCTGGTCTCCACCAAGGGCAATGGAATTCCTAAATATCAACACAGCCTCTCCTACAACCCCACCAAGCTTCATCATTCCCTTCACCCCCTCACCGATTCCAGAAGGTTGTAACCAGGATTTTATCACTACATGCCAACAGAGATAACTAAATACATCTCTTGGAGTCAGAGCATATCTTAGTTAATTCTGATAAATAAGTATGCAAACAAACAAATAAATAGAAGTGCTGCTAAAAGTTAAGAATGTGCACAAAATGCAACATACATGGAATAAAAGATGAGTCAACACAAACTAGAGGCAATTTATCTTTGTTTAATTGCCTTAACAGACTTGCAGGGAAACAAATGTTGCTTTTATCAGAAGATATGTATGATTGATTTTAACAGAAAATCCAGAATTCCTGTCAATGTTCCCATTTTATTATGCCAGTGTTTAGGACACACAACCATAAGCAAATGAGTCTTTAGCTCTCATTTTGATTACTGACTCCTACTAATTGCTGCAGCCTCTAAAAGGAACATAAATATTGAATTTACTTTGTTAAAATTGACAGATTGATTACCCCATTTCCCCTGATTACCCAAATTCCAGGGCATGAACACCATTGCGAAACCATTGAAAAACAAAATGGCTCCCAGTCAAGTAAAGAGATGAACTTTTACTTGAATCATATTGCTTTTCAATCATAGGCTCCAAGGTCTGCAAAGCTCTACCCCCATCTTAAGGATATATCCACTTTCTCCAAATTCCATGGACAACTAAAAGTTTACCTTAAAAAGCAGGCAAAATGAACCCATCTTCTAGCATGGCATATAACATAAGCATCTCTACTTTCTCAGTAACCTCAGCTTCAATATTAGATCATCTCTGATGCTGCTACCACACTTACAACTTTTTACATATTTTGCACAATGTGTCAGTTTATATATATATATATATATATATATATATATATATATATATATATATATATATATATATATATATATATATATATATACACACACACATATATGGGTCTACTTTGATTAACTGAAAACTCATTTAATTGAATTTCAATTCACTCTCAAAAAAATCGCTGAAAGCTCAAATCACTGAAAACTCATTTCACTGAATCACATTTCACTGAGTGTAAGTACTGTTGGGCAAATAAAATGTATATGCCCTTTTCCCCACTGTAGCACAATCCTGGAGTTAGTATATATAGCTAGGGGGAGTGTGGGGGGGGGCTGGGGGGTGTGGGTGGCATAGCCCCCCCCAACTACTTAGCTTTTATATTTAAGAATCTCATTTCACTGAAAGCTAACAATATAAAACCAGAAGTAGGTGGGGGGCTAAGCTCCCCACACTCCGCAATGTGGGGAGCTGTGCCCCCCCTAACTATATATACTAATTCCAGGATCGCACTACAGTGGGGAAAAGGGCATATATGTTTTATTTGCCCAACAGTTCTTACAGTCAGTGAAATGTGATGCAGTGAAATGAGTTTTCAGTGATTTGAGCTTTCAGCGATTTGGTGTGAGTGTTTTGAAATTCAATGAAATGAGTTTTCAGTGACTCAGAGTAGACATGTGTATATATATATATATATATATATATATATATATATATATATATATATATATATATATATATACAGCTCCATCTGTTATTTACCCTTGTTATATACTTTTTGATATTTAGATTGCTTACATCTTTACTATCTCAACAGTCTCCTCATTCCAGGCTGAAATTATTCCTACTCTATTGTGATCAATGCTCTTTTCTACTTACCATTTTAATTTAAAATAAATTAATATAAATAAATACATAAATACATTCATAAATAAGTCAATTGCAGTAAACAACAGATGCGATAGGGATTCATGTTTTGTTTCCTATCCATAACTTGAAAGACAGCTTGTTTCACTGCATCCACAAGCCATATGCTTGTTTTCTAAAAGTGGAGCACAGAGATTGAACAGAAAGAACCGCACATTGAATTTATAGAACCAAAGTGATTATACTTGATCATATTTAATCACTGTTAGTAAATACAGTACTCCTTTTCCACCACTAATAAAGTGTGTGTGTGTGTGTGTGTGTGTGTGTGTGTGTGTGTGTGTGTGTGTGTATATATATAAAATCTGCCATTGGAAGATACTTTGGGGAGCAATTTAGATAAACTCCATTTTTCCCTGTCCCACAAGGCAAGTTACATTACAAATAAAGATACATTTTATACCAGTGAATTTAAGATGATCTGCATGAGTACATATGAGTAAAGGCGATAAGATTGGTTCCTGTAGGACTACTATGGTGAGTGGAAAGGGGAGAGAAGCACATTCAGGGCCTATTATGATTTTCGGTTGACTGTGCAGGAAGCTGTTGAACCAAAGAATGGAATGCTAGCTAGTATCCGTGGTGATAAGGAAGTTACAAAGGAGGTTGTGGTCCTTGAGGTCCAGCATGAGCTTCTCTTCAGAACAAAATGAAGAAAAGCATAGGGACTCCCTAAACTCCATCACAAGCACTGTGAACACAAATACCGGGGTGGGAGTGGGGATAATAGAAAGGTCATGGCTAGAAAGCATAAGTTAACAGTGACCAAGTCAACCCTGCTGAGCCTGAGGTACCTGGTCCTGCTGAGTCCCATGTACTTCAGCCCTCCAGCTCATATTTTGACTATTGCTGTTCTTTCCATCTGTCTTAGACCTCTTGGAGACAGATGATAAAGTGGCCATGTCAAAGAATTAACTCAGGTGTGAGAGGCTAATACTAATGTGCTGTATATTACAGCCAGATGCTGGTTGGTATTTGCTTGTCTTGAAGTGGATAAAAGGACTATTCATTCCCTGCTACAACAATGTTAATCAGTTTTACTGTGGATGCAACCTTTGATAATGTTACTCAGCTTTTGTCCATCCAGAGTGATAGGTATTTAACATTACTTATTCCCAATACCCACACATCTGAGGTGTACCTGTAATGGTTTCCCAGCCTTTTGATGATAATAGGCTCATAGAGCAATACCTCACAGCATTATAGAGGGACTGGTGGTGACTACCCCAAACCATATACATTGTGGGTGCTGGTAACCTAAAAGAAAAGGACCTTTTCTCACAACAGTCCTTATACTCAATAACTGGGAGAGGAGGGTCTAACTAACCCAGACCAGTTTTAGTCCCTCTAGGCTATGACACAGATAGCATTATCTCCTCAAGCTCTCCATATGAGGATACTTCATTTGGGACTATTTTTGTAATGCATGAACACTTCAAGCAAGATGTGGAAGAACATTGTACACTCGTGTATATGAAACTTCTGGCTCTTAGAGTAGAGGATTAAGTTAACAAGTGTCTTCATGTTGTACAAGATTTGTTTCTCTAAAACTCCATTTGCTTACTATGTGCTTGTTGGGGGAGGCGTATGCTTCATCTTAATGTGCAGAGAAGATGACCAAAGGAATTAAAAAACAGATACACAAATGTGAAGAAGACAATGGCTCTTCTTAGTTTTCTTTATGCATTCCAGATGGTTCTCAACCTGAGGCCCCTTCAAGTAGTAACAGACAATGCTACAGTAGTATGACACAATAACAACTGGGGTGGCACACAAACAATTAGATTGTACTAGAATGTCGTTTAGTCTCATTCTCTGTCTTGCAGTTAAAGCTATTGGCGTAGCATGGTTAGTATATTTACGTAGTCCTCCGCTATCTTATGTCTCTCAGCAGTCCCTGTAATTGCTAGGTGATATTTTGAGGCATTGCCAGCTATGTTCTCTACTTCTTTGATATTTAACAGTGTATATTGTCCTCCCTGCGGTTGGGTGGGAGTTCGAAAGACATGCGTAAATGGGCGTGCCTTTGTTGAAGGTTGAACGTTGAGCTGGCACCTCGGCGTTCGTGAAAATCTACTGCCAGTCATTAGCGGACCGGAGTTCTGCTGTGGTGACCCCTAACCAGGAAAATAGGTTCATAGGTTCATAGATTAGTACTAAGCTAACTGCCCTTGCGAGCTATTTTAAGCTTAGCCAATTATCCCTTGTGAGACTCAAACCCTGCACCTTGTGTTTGTAAGGCAAACACCTTAACCATTAGGCCACCCTCCCTTAATAAGCTGAAAGACAACAACATATTGCACTGTTTCTTCTTTATTATTTATTTATTTGTTTATTTATTATGATAATATGAGATCTTATGACTCTGTAGCATTTCTTAAAGAATGACCTGTTCCAAACCAATTCATGAAAAATGGTTTGTGCAATTTGTGCAGTTTTCCATTTCAGTTGCAAAACAACCCCTCAGTAGCAGTGTTATATCTGAGTTTTAGACATGTATCTTTGATTCTGCAGAGTATAGCAGTGGTTTTGGTCTGAGTCTGTTTCTTACATCTTTATTAATAAGATTAAGTGGTAAACCAGCTGTGTGGCATAGAGAGCTGGTGCCTTGACTGCAGCCCAAATGACCTGAGTTCAGCTTAGGGGTGGGGGGTCTAACTTCTGGAGGAACGGACTAGGATTGATTGGACAACAGTCGACTCATTCATCCTTTGGAAAGGAAGTGGTCCATTTTTCTGCACCACTGTCACCAGGTGGATGCTCAAAGGTGGTGCAGGAATAAGAAGACTTTGGGATAAAAAGACAAGGTAACTTCAGCCTGTAACATACCATCTTCCTCTTCATTTTGCAATGAATGTGTGAAAATATGCACTCATAATGGGCCCAGCATCTTTATTCCATGCTCTGGTTAGGAGGAGATGGCCTGCAGCTGCTGGATCACACAACCATTACTGCATCACGAATGAATACCGAGAATAAAAGGGCTGTCCACATAGCAGAAGAGGCCGATGGCTAGTACAGGTGGGAAAAGACATTAGACTAATTAAATTATTGACAGTAATAATAATAATAATAATAATAGTAACTTTGCATTGCAACTGCCACTTAGTTTGTGAAATGTATATAGACATAAGTTTGTTCTCCAGTGCCTGTTTGTGATTGTCTGATAAATTACTTTCTTTGTTAATATTCTTTATGTATGTTTCACCTTGCTGTCTTTTCATATCTTTGCTATATTTTCTTCTCAGACTGTTTATAATTGCTTTATTCTATATAGATTTCCACATTTGGACAAATGTTTATCTTCTTGCATCTCTTTTCTTTGTCTTGAAATTGTTTTATGACAAATGTTTCTTTCCATTTTCCACAACTGATTAAAAGTATCATTTAAAAATTGCTTTAGTCATGTTTGACATTGTCTTTAGACCTTCTTTTACTCTTCTCTGGCCCAGATATGATGTCTTAGTCTTGATAGCATTAATGCTTATGCGCTTATTTCATTCTATTCCTCTTTTCTGGCTTCCTGAAACAAATATTGCTCATGGGAGGAGAAAATTACCAACTATATTAAAATTTTGTAGAGTTAAGGAATTCTAAGAGAAGAAAAATACATTTTAAACATACAAGTCCACAAACAAAAGAAAAATACTAAATGAAGAAACCGAAAAACTGCACCAGGTTATACTTTATTAAGCGCTTTCGTCTTCTCAATGGAGACTTCTTCAGAATAAAATAAAGCCATCCCCCAACAGCCTTATATATATGCACACACACACCCATATAAACAATTATTCAATTAACTAATTAATAAAGCCCTAAAAGGAGCCTCACTCAAGAACATAAATCAATATCAAAAGTCATAGCATTATACTGTGACCTATTACAGGTTATAAAAACGTATTCCATAAAACACATCAAATGTAAATATTACATTAAAAATTATGCCTTTAGTCTGAGGATAGGACTAATAGACACCCCACAGTTAACACCAGGGGGTTCACTTGCATTAGTCCTGATCTGCCATTTAGGTTCAGATAATTCTAAAAAATGAATATGCTTGTATAACCTGTAATAGGCCACAGTATACTGCTATGACTTTTGATAGTGATTTATTTATTGAGTGAGGCTCCTTTTGGGGGATGACTTTATTTTATTCTGAAGAAGTCTCCACTGAGGAGACGAAAGCGCTTAATAAAGTATAACCTGGTGCAGTTTTTCGGTTTCTTCATTTAGTAGAAGAAAAATACATGTTAGAAAGAAATTTTATGCCAAAGAGGAATATAAAATTTAACATATACAAATTAAGCAAACTAGATCAGGTAGACCACAATCCCTAATATACACATTACAAGGTTTGGTAAAGCACTGAAGGTTTATAAATATAAAAAGAACATATGAAAATATAAAGGAGAAAAGCAATATCAGAACATAATGCTACATTTGAAACACTATTGAGCAGTACAATATCGGACAGAAGAACAAAAGCATTGACACTGTCAAGACTAAAATGTTACAACCACACCTGTACAGCAACAACAGGCAGTGAGTGACATTGCATGTCCAAAATGGGATTGTTATCATTTATTAGATAAGTTTGTTATGCAGGCCATGCCCTTGTCAACACACCAGTGAAACACTCACATGGGGTATTTGCAAGGGGAAACATTTGTTTGCTTTCACACAATCAAAAAAGCCAGATTGCATCTTCTGACTGCAGCACTGTGCTATCATTGTAGCAGTCGCTGAAGGGAACTCAATGTTATTCATAAATGAAGGATGCCTAGTGCTTTTCAAGTCATGCTTAACTATGCCATTGGCTTGCTAAGTTACATACAGTCTTGGCCCATGTTTTGCAGGTGTTCTGCAGTGGACCTTGAGAAACTTTGTGTGTCATGGCATTTAAAATTTTATGGCATTTTCGATGGGTTGGTTAAACAAAAATTACTTAAGTGCAGGACAGCTGATCCCATATTACAAAAGTAGCTGCCTTTCTTTATTAGTATTTTCACTGGTTATGTTTCCAAACTCAAGATCTTTCATGCTGGAATACAGTTGTTTTGTAACACTGAGGCCAATAGGTTATGCAGAGGCATGTTTTGTGTTTTATTGTGGCAAGCATTTACTGAGAAAATTTTCTGAACACTTTATACTTAGTATAGTTTTATCAACTGATCTCATATGATAACATGAACCCAAATATGTTAATTGTGTATCATAATGTCATGGTTACCACCAATCTACTCAAATCTAGTCTAAGGATATCTGCTTTATATTACAGACCTAGCACAATATCTACTTTCCAAAACTAAAAAACAACACAGGCTCCGATCTGGCTAGAATAACTCCAAAAAAGTTTAATGTGAAGCGCTTTTCGTCTTCCACATTTGGAAGACTTCATCAGACAAAAGAAAAAAACTTCATACACAGTTTTAAAATGAAAAAGGCGCCAAAGCAAAGCATAGTAATTGAATTCAGCCACCATTCAATTAACTAATTAAATACTAAGTTAAATAATTAAAAGTGTTCTGCATCAAAAACCTTTTTCTTGAGTTAAAAAAGCTCAAGTCAGCAAAGTAAGGTCATTCATTTAAAACTTCTGTTTAAAACTTTCATTTAAAAAAAAAACAAAATGCAAAACTGTTACTCTAACATAAAGTACAGAAATACTAAATAAAAAGCATAAATGTAGGAAAACATAGTTTTAAATATATGCTTGGAGTGTAAAAGAAGAAAAGAACATAATAAGTATAAAATGAGTGCAAATATAACAACAGACTACTGCTCCCAACACCAAGAGGTGACAGTGTCTGAAGCAAAAATGTCAATAACCATAGACAGGGTGTCAGATACCTAAAAGTACAAATGCATACAGTAAACTATGTTCCAAGACCTTAGAGGATCTGTGCTCTAAAAATGTTGAAAAATTTAAAAACAAATTTTAGTACTAGACTATAAAAATGTGCAAAGGAACTCAAGACGCAAAACAGAAGTAAACTACAACAGTTGCTACCTTTTGCTAACATGAAATGAAATACTGTATGTGTCACCAAAGGTGGAAGACGAAAAGCGCTTCACATATACTTTTTTGGAGTTATTATAGCCAGATCGGAGCCTGTGTTGTTTTTTCGTTTTGGAGCGTTTGTTGTTCCAGTTACAATATCTACTTTGTTACACTAAACAAATAAATTAATATTTTTTTTTTCTGAAAAAACACAAAGAGAATGGACAAAAAGGAAAAAGACAAAACAAACAAACAAACAAAAAAAAAAAAACATAGCAGCATAGTTCCTGAGAGTGAAGAAAAAAATACCTCCCCCAGGCACCTATTTGCTCCATAACAACTGGAAATGAGTTAAAGATATCTTGTGCATAAACTGATGAAAATAAATAATTATTTTGGACTTTTCCCTTTTCCGACACAGAATAGTTTTTAGGTAGGTTATAAAGTTTTGATGAAAAAGTTTGCCTCTCCTGCCCTGCTGACTTCAGAGTTTTGCAGTGTGGTATCCAATGTTCAGATGTACTTACATAACTCTATACTAGGATTTAAGATTTTGCAACAGAAACACATACCTGAAGTGAGAAAATAAGAACTATAAGGGAATGGGGGTTGGGGAGCATTTGGCATAATGGTTAAGGTCTTTACCTCAGAAATGCAAAATACAGGGTTTGATTCTCACCTCTGGTTATTAGCCAAAGGTCTGATGGCCTAGTATTTGTCTTTGAACCTATATCATATACCCATCCATAATTAGAACAAGTTTAATACCAAGGCTCATCTGTTAAGCTGCTGCATCCTTTTCACGGGCACATTCACAATGAACAATCAGCCCCGTGGTGTAGGGCCGGTAGGTAGTTTTCATTCAGTAGGAACACCTTTAAAGTTTAATACAAGTATCATAATCTACTGTGCAGCTCCAAAGCTGAATAAAAGATATATAATTATTTTCTTGTTTTTTCTTACTGGGATGACTAACCTTGCTGAACCCGTTTACAATGGAGGGCAAAAATCTCTACAAAGGTAAAAAAAGAAGAAAATGAGGTACACAGTTCATATATTTACATTTTGAAATCATATTTCAAATACTGAGAAAACATTTTGATACATATTCCTAGCTTTATAGTTATAGAGGAATTATAAATTGTATGGAAGTTAGCAATAAGGGCAGATTACGTACAGTAGTTCAGGAGAGAAACAAAAAGGAAAACAATGTATAAAATAAAATGATGATGGTGAGAAATAAGAGATGAAGACGATAGTGGGAGGAGTGGATAGGTAAGAGGTGGAAACTAGAAGCATAACAGATGAAGTAGTTAACCCATTATATTTGAGTGACACCTCCAGATCTTTCTGTAGTTACATCCTACTGATGCCTCTAGGTGTCAAATATTGCTTGCTCATATTTGCACCAATTATTCCAAAACCATGCTACATACAAAGTATTAGAAGATTTCACCTTAAAGCTTAAGCAATGGCAAGCAGAACTGTAGTGATATTTTACCTCTTTCCAGTGCAGGTAAAGAGATACTAATTTTTATTTATATAATCTTTATATTGTCATACATGTCATCTTCTTTTTCTTGTAAATATCTCAACAACCAAGTAGGACAGACAGAACTGCTAAGCCTCATATCAAAACTTTCAGGTGGATGTACAAAATGCTGCTAACTGTGTGTGTGTGTGTGTGTGTGTGTGTGTGTGTGTGTGTGTGTGTGTGTGTGTGTGTGTGTGTGTGTGTGTGTCACTCGAATGGTTGAGATGTTGTTTACAAAATGTTACAGATTAGTTACTGTGTTTACTGTGACAAGTTTGTGCTAAAGACTTTGCCATTTATGCTTCTTTACTAACCCCTATTGTTCCAGAGTTATGAGCATTTGTTTGAAATGTGAGAACATAAAAGTTACAGTGCAAATTTGCAGAGCTCCATTGGAAGAATGAGTTGAGCGAGGCTAGCTGTGATTTCAGAGGGTAGACAGCAAAGGAGTTCACTGTACTTTTACTGGAATATTTAAGTTGTAGAAAGATAAATTAATAACTGTTTCTAAATTATGCAATTCCAGAGGTCATTATTTATTACTTTCAGAGTAGTGCCTAGCATAGTGTTTTAAATTGTTTAGTGGTGTAGATTTTTGCATGACACTCCAGAATTCCGTGCTTAACACAGTGACTATAGATCTTGATTACTGCTAAACTAGTAAACTGTGATAATCGTAATTGCACATTCAGAAATGTTTTGCGATATGATGTTTTTAATAGGACCACAAGTTTTCATGAACTATTTTATGAGTGTAGCATGTTCTATATTAGAAGTAACTAAGGGTGATGTAAGGCCCTAGACATAAAGGAGTATTGGATGTTCTTCGTCTCCCATTGCTGCAGTCCTTACATATGGGTATTCCGCTGTCCCCAATCGGCCCGAATACCAAAGGGCTAGAACCGGCGTCGGTCATCGGCGCCCGAGACTGACGTCAGTACGTGCCAGTACAAATGCGCATGACCGACGCCATAACCTCAGTCTTTCTTGCCACGTGGTCCTAAGCAGAAGCAGCTTTTGCAAGTGCCGTTCGGCGTTCTGGAATTGTCGGTTTTCGAGTTTCAGACCGGAGACCAAGTTGGGCTAAGTACCCCGTTGGGGACACTTTTGTCTTTTTCTTGCCTCAGTATTGACGGATGTCAGAAAAAGTTAATAACTGTATTTCTTGTGGGAAACAGATTCCTCATAGGGATTACCATTCACTCTGCATTCCTTGTTTAGGGCCTGAGCACGACGTTGTTGGGTGTCGCTTTTGTGCTACTTTTAACAAGCGTACTATTAAACGTCGGTTGGACTGTGCTAGGCTGGTGTTTGGTAAACGTTGTAATTACAACATGCCGTCAGATTCTCCGACGACTGGTTCTTCTAAGAAACGCAAAGAAAAGTCTTTGCGGTCCAAACAGGATGAGTCGTCCACTCCGGACGCCGGTTCTGTAGTACCACTGGCTACTTCAGCGGCTCCTTCTGAAAGTTTACCTGAGTCTCCAGGGGAGCCTTTGTTACTGCAGGAAGTGGCTTCTCCTGTGTTAGGCCAGGCTGAGGGTGCTTCTCTGCTGTCCGTGGTTCCCTCCCCTCATAGGGTAGTTAGGCCTCCTCCTCCTCAAAGCAAAGCCCATTCTAAGTCCAAGTCTGCCCCTGCTGGTGCTAGTCCCCAGGGTCCAGCTCCTCGGAAGCACATGTTAAAGATGGCTGAAGATTTGGTTACTTTAATTAGGGGTTCTATGCCCCCCCCTGCGAAGAGGCCCAGGGTAGAGACAGAGTTGGAGGGTTTGGTTCAGTCTTCCAATGAGTCAGATTCCTCTGTAGAAGAACTTCAGGATTTCCCTCCCTATTCTGATTCGGAGGCTGAGGACACTACTCCTCTCGTCCCCTCCAGAAGATTTTTCTTTCTCTGAGACTTTGCATTCCATGAGGGAACATTTCAAATGGGAGGGCCAGGATTATTCTGATTCTCGAAAAAGGCTAAGAGAATTCTTGTTTTTGCCTCAGCATAGGCCCTTGGCTATTCCCCCTGTACTGGATGTTGTTCAGGATGTATTTTCTGAGGTTGCCCTTAACCCAGATTCTCTGCCTCCTGCCCCGGTTAAACCAGATAGATACTACAGGGTTCCGGAAGCTCACAAGTACTTATATAAGAGTCCTAGGGCTGATCCAGAAACTATTACTCGAGGCCCCAAAGGTGTTAGGGCTTCTGTGGTTAGGAATCCAGTTCCTCTGGACAAGGATGCTAGGGCCCTGGATAGGTGGGGTAAAAACTGTATACCTCTTCTACTTTGGCTATGAGAGCTTTAAATTGTCAGTTTCATATGCTCAGGTATCAAAATTATTTGCTGGGCCAATTGAAATGTAAAGTAGATGCTTTAGCTGAAGGTATTGAATGTAAGGAGCTTCAGGATTTAGTGCATGCTTCAGACCAAGTTGGTAAGCATTCTTTGCAGTGTGGTTTTGATGCTTTACAGGCTTCTTCCAGGGTGGCTGCTACTAGTTCAGTTGTTCGCAGGCATGCCTGGCTTAAAGATCAGACCTTGTCAGAGCATGTTAAGGCTCGAATTATGGATGCTCCTCTGCAATCTGATGTTCTTTTTGGCCCTCCAGTAGAATCAGTTTTGAAAAAAATGGAGGAAAAAGCTAAGTCTATGCAGACAATTAAGGACTTTTTACAGGTTCAGCCTCCTAAGTTCAGTAGGAATTGGCCTGCTAAGGGATGGTCTTTCCCCTCTTCAGATTATCAACCTAGGGGCAGGTCGAGGCGAGGTAGAGGTAGGGCTTCCTCTCAGGGCCCTGTTACTTCTAGGTCTTTGAGTTCTTCTACCCCTTCTGCTGGGGAGGGCAGGGGTCAGTCCTTTCGGAAACAGACCCAATGACCTTTGTCTTCAGCTGCCGGACTCTGCCTTAATGGCAGCTCCTCTAGGAGGAAAACTGGGACTTTTCAAAAGGAATTGGCATTTGGTTACCCAAGACAAATGGGTATTGGACGTAATAAATCGAGGCTACAAATTTTATTTTCACACATTCCCTCCTTTCAAAGGTATGCCGGATGTGCCTCATCAGCAAAGACTGGAAGCACAGGCACAAATTTCTTCTCTGCTTCAGTTGGGAGCAATACAGGAAGTACCTTCTGCAGAAAGAGGCACAGGGTTTTATTCCCGTCTTTTCTTAGTGCCAAAGAAAGGAAATACTTGGAGGCCAATTCTGGATTTGTCCATTCTAAACACCTTTCTGGAAATTCCAAAATTCAAGATGTTAACACTACAACAGCTGTTACCTATGCTGGGCAAAGATCACTGGATGGTGACTCTGGATCTCAAAGAGGCCTATCTTTACATTCCTATCAGGCCCAGTTGCAGAAAATTCCTGAGATTTCGGAATGGGAATTTGCATTATCAGTTCTCTGCATTGCCCTTTGGCTTGTCTACTGCCCAGGGTATTCACAAAAGTCCTGGCTCCAGTAATAGCTTTTCTCAGACTAACAGGAATTCAAATTTATCCTTATCTGGACGACTGTTTGATTCTGGCTCAAGGCAAGCACGAACTTCTTCAACATCTGCAGTATGTAATGACAGTGTTAAGTTGCCTAGGGTATTCTGTGAACGAAATAAAGTCCAGTCTAGTACCCTCACAAGAGATGTGTTTTCTGGGTGTAAGACTGAATACAGCTGCTCAGATGGCATTTCTTACCCCGGACAAACAAAGAAATCTTCACCTATACTTCCAACAGCTATCAGTAATGTCCAGGCTGACTGCAAGGACAGTCCTTTAAGCCTTGGGGTTCATGGCATCTTGCATTCTAGTACTTCCCAATGCCAAACTGCATGTGAGGAAGCTACAATGGTATCTCAAAAGCATTTGGACTCAACACAGCCACGATTTGGACACTGTCATTCGGATTCTACCTTGCATTCAGAAAGAATTTCTGTGGTGGGCTCAGGAATGTCACCTAAACAAGGGGCTCTCTGTGACCCAACCAGAGGCAAGTCAGATATTAACGACAGATGCCTTGGAGTCAGCCTGGGGAGCTCATTTCAGAGGAAAATGGATTCAAGACCTTTGGCCCCCAGAGCTACTTCACTTGCATATCAACATGAAAGAGATGCTGGCAGTTCAATTTGCTTTGGAAGGATTCAGGAGCCTACTTCAACCAGGACTGGTGTTGATTCGAACGGACAACACAACTGTCATGTGGTACATCAACAAGCAGGGGGGAACTCATTCTTACCCTCTTTGCAGACAAGCAATGCTGTTATGGGAAATTGCTTTGAATCTGCACATCACTCTTCGAGCACAGTTTCTGCCAGGAGCACAAAATTCGTTAGCAGATGTTCTGAGCAGACAGATTGTGGATCCTCACGTATGGAAATTGGACCCTCAGGTATTTCTTCAGTTGACCAGGGCTTGGGGAACTCCAGACATAGATCTGTTCGCTTCTCCTCTGAATTTCCAACTGCCACGGTTTTGCACAAGGCTGTTTCATCCAAAAGCCTGGAAAATAGATGCACTATCCTTCAGTTGGAGCAACCTTCACGTGTATGCTTTTCCTCCTTTGCCTCTTCTTCCAAAGGTGCTGTTGAAAGTCAGGAGGGACAAACCTTGCATGATCCTTATAGCACCGGATTGGCCTCGTCAGCATTGGTACCCTCTGTTGAGGAGCTTAATTCATGTACCACCTTGGCCATTACCACAGATTCCTCACTTATTGTCTCAGGAAAACAATCATTTTCTCAATGTCAGGGTGCAATCCCTACACCTGACAGCCTGGCGCATTCTGTTTTAGAGAAGGAGGACCTTAGGCACCCTCAACAAGTTTTGGATGTTATTTTGGAAGCCAGGCGTCCTAGTACTCGAAAAGTTTATGCTGGTAAATGGAAGAGATTTTTTCTTTGGAGTTCAGCTAAAGGCTTTGATGTCGAATTGCCTAATTTGAGTTGTACATTGCAATATTTGACTATTTTATTGGACAAGGGTTTGTCCTTCTCTTCTGTAAAAGTGCATGCTGCAGCTATTTCTGCTCACTATGATTGTGACCCTCCTTTATTTTCACATCCATTGGTTAAACAGTTTCTTAGAGGGGCAAAGAATATAAGACCCCCATGGAGGGCTCCTACTCCTACCTGGGATCTTAATTTTGTTTTGGAAAAGCTGAATCTGCCTCCTTTTGAACCTGCAGCTACAGCTGAATTACAGTTGTTGTCTTGGAAGACTGCTTTTTTGTTGGCTGTTACTTCTGCTAGAAGGGTATCTGAATTACAGGCCCTCATGGCAGTGGAACCTTTTCTGATTTTTCACAGTGACAGAGTTTCCTTACGTACTAATCCTACTTTTCTGCCTAAAGTGATTTCTAATGTGGCATTGAACCAATCTATACATTTGCCTACTTTTTATGCTAACCCCCAAAATGAAGGGGAAAAAGTTTTGCATTCTTTGGATGTACATAGGCAGTTAAGGTATTATTTGAGCAGAACCAAAGAGTTCAGAAGATCTCAACAATTATTTGTTTCTTTTGCTTTGACTTCACGAGGGAAAGCTGTCTCGAAACAAACTATTTCCAAGTGGATTGGCCATTGTATTGCTTTTTGTTACTCTCATCATGGAAAGGATGTTCCAGTTGGGATCAGGCCTCATTCTACTAGGGCTACGGCCACTTCTACTGCTTTTTGAGAGGGGTAGCTACTAAAGACATTCTAGCAGCAGCTACTTGGAGTTCTGTACATACCTTTACAAAGCATTATCATTTACCTCTTTATTCTAAGTCTAGGGCTGGGTTTGCCACTGCAATCTTACAGGGCATGTCAGCAGCTCCTAATGCTGTTTAGTTGACCAGCCTCCCTTTTTTCCGTTGCTCTGGGATTCTACCCATATGTAAGGACTGCAGCAATGGGAGACGAAGAACATAGTACAGTTTTGTACCTACCATAAATGTAGATGTTCGAGGATCTCCATTGCTGCAGTCCAATTTTCCCTCCCTCCTTCCCCCCTTTTCTTTTTAGGTTGGGGTTTGGGTGGTGTTTTTTGCATTCTGACGTCTGAGGCAAGAAAGACTGAGGTTATGGCGTCGGTCATGCGCATTTGTACTGGCACGTACCGACGTCAGTCTCGGGCGCCGATGACCGACGCCGGTTCTAGCCCTTTGGTATTCGGGCCGATTGGGGACAGCGGAATACCCATATGTAAGGACTGCAGCAATGGAGATCCTCGAACATCTACATTTATGGTAGGTACAAAACTGTACTTTTCTGCTTAGCAAGCCAGTGGCAGATTTTATTATCCTGTGGCAGACCACATTTAATTTACAGTACAATGCAGATGTATGTAAGTAGTAGTTTATGGCATACTGTAATTTGGGCATAAGAAAGGCATGTGTACTTCTTAATTTTATATTACATTGTGGAAAGTGGGTGATACTGTAAAGACAGGCAAGTACTTTATTAGTGGTGAAAACTGAATTGTGGGTGTATTCATTAAATTCAGTACTTAATTTTAAATAACTACTGAGTATGTATTGTTTTACTCTTTTTATTCAGTAGTTGCCTGCCAACTGTTAAGTTTTCTGCCATCAGTTAAACCTTTATGCACTTGCGGAGTGTGAGGGGGTCATAGTAACCATTGTCAGCAAGGCAGTTCTCAGGGATTTTCTGCTTTACACCCCACCTCTTTGCATGTTAAGCTTGCAGTCTGTAACAAGGGCAGGCAGAGAGCATCAGTGCTGATGTGCCCATGGCTTTTACAGGAGACGTACGTCAGTTGGACAATCTTTGCTGACCCATCTGTAAACAATGCCGCAGGCTTCTCTGGTCTCTGCCATGGAGTCAGTACCTCTATGTGTGCCCCTGACTGTATGCAATCTTTGAATATGTCAGGTCACTGAAGGTAGTTTTGGTGAACGTGAAATGATTCAAGTGTGGCTTCAGAGTGTTTTTTAGGAATGTTGGGGGTTCAGGCAGTTACCCCCTGCAAAAAAAAAAAAAAAAAAAAATTTCCTCTGTTTGTTAAAGGTAATGTCAGTGAACATTTTTCAAATTTCTTTTTTATGTTCATCAGAACTATCTTCTGCGTGTCAACATTAACTCCTGCAATCTCACCTCTCTCCCCCCAGAGAGTGAGAGGTGAGCAGGTTCTGCCTTTAATTCCTCTCTCTTCATGCTTGCTCCATGATCAAACTCAGGTCAATGGGTTATAGCCAGACTTTTATCCCTCAATCCCACCAGAGCTGGCTAACTCCTGAATACTTTAGGACATGGCTTGTGTTTGAGCACATGCAAGGTATGTATTTGGAGAAATTGTAGCTTTAGAGGCTGAGTTTAAAGGAGAATAGCATGTATTTGGACTTGCTAGGGTTTTGCAAGGTAGTAAAGACATTTTGTGTGGTTCATAGGAGCAAAGAAACAAAACTAGGCAGATGAGTACAGGGACCATAAGATGCCTAACTGCATACACTTTTAAGTATGTACACTAAAATGTTCTTGTCACCCTTTTGGAGCACTTAATTGTGCTCACTTTTGAAATTGAGTAAGGCCATACATAGTAACACTGAAGTAAATTTGTGCATGCCCATCAATCTTCAAGGCTAGTCTGAAAGGTAGTATGTTGAATTATGAACCTATCCCTCCAGGTAATATTGTTTAACTGTTATTATAGATTTAGGTTATTTGTAGAGCCACTAGTTTTAGGATCATAGGAGGTTACTAGGCTATTGGCCCTGAGGCTCTTATAAGCCTAGCCAAGAGTTTAGCCCATGTTTAGACAAGTCAGCACCTAGAGTCCCTGTCCGGCAGGGACACAGGTGGAATCCCAGGGGTATATTTTCTGTCATCCAGTTATCCAGGTTGTGCTTACAAAGGGATAATGAGGTACTCTGCTAGACATGGAGAGGGAGTCTATTCCATAGACAGGGGACTCTCTGGGACACAAATCTGTCCCGCCAACAAGTCCTATTGATATCACAGACCAGGTTGAGGTTGCACGTATGGGTTGCTCGAGTGGAGCTTGACTTGCGGTTATGCAGCAGTCCCATCAAGGCGGTGTCTGAGATTGCTTTTTATGCCAAACAGAGGTCAACTCTGAGGAGAGGGGCAGGGCTTTTAGCCTATCTGTTTAGGGTAGGTGTTTGAGGCCCTGGATTCTCCTGTTGAGGAACCTCTGTGGTCTCTCCAGCTGCTGCATGTGCTTTGAGAGGTACATGCTGAAGGGGGAATTGTACTCAGTAATTGACTTTATAAAGGTAGAATACAGGGATGTTATGACCATTTTGTCCCTGGACGAGCTACCCTTACTTATGAGGTGGGCCATGTAGAAAGCTTTCCGTACAACGGAAGCAACATGGTGGTCAAAAGTCAGGTTGCTATCAACCTGGGTGCCCAAATCCCTCACTACTGATTGTGTACTTAGGACGTTGCTATTAATGTGATAATATGTGGGGATGTCACTCTCTCCAAAGGGGATGATGATGCATTTTTTGGCATTCATCTTGAGGCCATGTTTCTGGCACCAGTCATTTGTCTGAGCCCTCTTGGAGTCATCTGCAAACTTGGTTAGCCATAGCCCACTGGATTTGGCCTGCACCTCAGAGAAGTATATCCCAAATAACAGAGGCCCCAAGACCGATCCCTGGGGTATGCCACTCATTATGGGTCTGCTGCTTGATTAGGTGGGTTCTATCAGTGAATCAGGTTGCTACCCATCTGATAACATATGGATTGATGCCTAGTTGAGAGAGTTTATCCACTATGCCCATGTGGGGAATAGTGTCAAAGGCTTTGGCCAGATCAAGGTTGGTGGTGTGCACCATCTTCCCCTCATCCATGGTGTCTCAAAGAAGTCAACCATATTTAACAGACATGACCTCCCCTTGACAAAGAAAAACTGTGTGGGGTTGAGTGTTTGGAGGTTGCCAATGTCCCTGTTAATGAGGTCCATGATAATCCGTTCCATGGCCTTGCAGATCAGGCTAGTTAGGCTGATGGGTCTATAATTTCCTGAATCAGTGGACACTATACCTTTGTGTAAAGGGATGACAGTGGCTGTTCTCCACTTGGCTGGGACAAAGCCAGTACTCAGGCTTTAGTTGAATAGGGTGCCTAATGGTGCTGCAAGTTCATGCCTGAGTTCATGTAGGATGCAGCCTGGGATGTTATTGGGTCTCATGGAGGCTGAATTTTTTGCCATTGAGAGGGCAGTGATGACCTGTTCCCTAGAGATAAGGGGTGGTGGCAGGTACTGGGGGTGTCCTGATTCACTGATGGGGGGACAGAGGAGAGAAGATTTCGCTGAATCTGTTAGCCAGTAGATTGGCTATATCTACAACATTTGTGTATGTGGTGTCCTTGACCACCAGTTCTGAACAGATCTGGGTGCTTCTTTTGAGATTGCAGACATATGTGAAGAAGCCCTTATGATTGTCTCTAGCAGATTTGGCCAATTTGGACTCGAAGTTGGCTTTAGAGAATTTCACTAGTGTTCTTATTTGCTTGTTCAGGCTAATGAGAGATTGCTTCTAGTTGGGCACCTTCTCCTTCTTGTTCCTGGACAGCATTTTTTTCCTTTTGTTATATAGTTTATTTATTGCAGATGTCCACCAGACAGGTTTACTCTTCCTTGCGGAGGATGATTTTGTCCTGTCAGGTATTCCTGATCCATGCATCTATATAAATGCTCGTATAGTACTTTGGTATAAATTTGGACATTGGTGCCAGTGCCTACAGTGGGGGAGGGGCTGTGAAGCTGTTTATACCATCCCCTCAGGAGGTTTGGAGAAGTTTTTTTGTTTGACCCTAGCTGGGTGGGGGGGGGGGTTAGGGGAGATGGTGACTTTGAAAGTGACCGCTTTATGGTCGGATCTTATCATGGAGGATGATACCATAGGAGAGCTGCAGTGGTTACTCATGTTGGTTAATACCAAGATATTATCACCTCTTGTGGGGGTATTGACTAGCTGTTCCAAGGCATTTGCATTGATAAAATCGAGGAATCTCTGGACATTTGTGTTCTGGCATGAGTAGTTTTTCCAGTCTATGGTTGGGAAATTAAAGTCACCCAGGATCAGGGTAAAGGGTTGAATCTTGGTTGATATGAAGAGGTCCAGATAGGTGGAGTGGGCATCTTGAGGCAAATTTGGGAGCCTGTAGCTAGTTATAATTTGAATAGGGGTCTTGTCAATGGTTAACTGCACCTGGAGTATCTTCTGTGCGTCATACTGTTTGACCAGCCTGAAGGTGTGTATGTCTTTAATATATATTGAAACTTCACCTCCTTTGGCTTTGCTGCCCACATTTTGGGGTCTGAAATAAGAAGTCAAATAGGATTGTGTCTTTCGTAGTTCAAAATGTGAGGCCTAGGTCATATTAGAAGAGTCTGTAGGCTACTCAGTATTAGGAGACTTGGGCTACTCTGTTAGGGTAGTTGAAGGATTTGAGGGCTTTAATCATCTTGCTTAGAAATCTTTGATGCCATTTGAGCACTATGTTTGGATTTGTACATACCAAAGGAGACAATGGATTTGATGATGTGTCTGTTAAGAGAAAAATACAGGGATTTAAGACTTTTTTGGATCTTAACATTACATTAGAAATTAAATTGACCAGGTAGACAGATTTCCTGACTGTGGTAAGAAAAGACTCCAAACGAATAAACTGGAAGTCCAACACCCAAAGTGGTAGCCGAAAATATAATTTAAAATATAATTTATTGTAACATAACATAAAATATAAGCACTTTCGTCTTGGTGACCAAGACTTCATCAGATGAATACAATCCACAATACTTAATCCTTATGTATATTGTGCAATTAAGAACAATCATAGTTTTAAAGACATACTGTTGCTAAAAATCCTTCCATCACAAATCACTAACCTCTTTTTGTTATATGTTGTATATTTTATACACAATCACATAAACTGTTATTTTAATGAATGTGGGGTGGGGCTTATGAACAAAATGATTATGTACAATGAGTCTGCCTTAGCGACACTGAAAGGTGAAGTAGAAAAACTTAATGACAACATTTTAAAGGATTTATTGTTCAGTGAGTTTGAACAACTATATATGAAAGTTTTGGGTAGAGTTAATAAAAGGGTGGAAACCATTTTTCTTAGAAAACAAAAAAAGTTTCTAAGAGATAAACATCAATATGCAGACGAGACAGCATATCCATGGCCTTTCAATAAAGGTAATAAGTTTGTTAACCATCTTAAAGGGAACATTAATGTTGGTGGTAGTGTAGGTGGACATGTTAGGGATGACCATTTAGGATTTACTTCATCTAAGGGGTTGGATGAGCTGGACTTCTTTCCAGAACATGATTCTCATTTTTTAGGGGTGAGAAGATCGGAGAGGTTAGCAAGCAAGTCCAGAAGCAATTCAGATTCAGGTCATTTCCCCACACATCCTACACACCAGCAGGGTTGGAAAAAGGTGGTGAGGAGAGGGAAATAACTATAGTCCCTAATACTGAGAATAAGGTATTTGTATACAAAGGTTTCAAAATGTTTAGTTATACCAACTTACATTTAGAAAAAGAACATTTTAACCTGTTTTCTAAAGGTTTCAAAGTCGTAACAACTTATTATGGAGATGTAGCAAATGCACTTATTAATTTGAAACTGTATCTTAGAAAATTGAATTTAGAAATGATACACAAAGAGGGAAATTCAGACGGAAATAATGTTTTTGAGGGGCCATGTAGAAAGAGCATATTTAACCCCCCTTTACATCCAGTTTTGCTGTTATTTGAGAAGTATGTAACTGAAGAGGTTTACAGGGTTTATAATAAATGTAAAAAGAAAGGTGAGGGTGATAATTTAAACAACGGGGAAAGAATGTTGTTGGAAAAGCTGAGAAACAACTCAGACATGTGGATCATGAAGCCTGATAAGGGGGGTGGGATTGTTCTTTATGGTTCAGAGGAATACGATAATGCCATTACCAACATTTTATTGGATACTAACACATACACATCAGTTTCTAGAAATGAAATAATGATAGCTTATGGCAGGATTGATTCCTTATTGGAGGAGTATTTAATTGAGAACAGGATTTATGGAAAAACTTACAACTTTTTGAAGCAAATCCATCCTATTATCCCAAACATTTTCGGGATACCCAAGGTTCACAAAAATGTACAGAACCTTCCTTTCAGACCCATTGTTTCGGCTAAAAATTCAAAAACACATCCTTTAGCAGTATATGTGGACTATTGGACTAAGGAAATTCCTTTGAAGATGGACCACCTTATTAAGGATCCATGGGACTTTTTAGGTAAACTTACAAGGGATAAATGGAAAGAAAATTTGAGCCTTCTCACCATTGATGTCAAAGATTTATTTACAAGTATACCTAGGTTGGAGGGGCATCAAATGTTTAGTGACAGTTTATACAAATATTCCACCTTACCCAACGACCAGATTCAGTTAATCCTCGAGCTAACAGAGGTAGTCTTAGACTACAATTTTATTGGTTTTCAGGGTGAATATTTTCAGCAAACCAATGGCGTTGCTACGGGGGCAGCATGTGCTCCAATATATGCCAACTTGGTTATGCTGCAGTGGGAGCAATGCTATGTGTTCAACGGTCCCTTTTACAAATTCATAAGACTATATGTAAGGTTTCTGGATGATATTTTCATTCTTTGGGATGAAAGTAAAGAACAAATGGTATCCTTTATGGAGTTTTTGAACAACAGTTCTGATTACTTTAAATTCACATATGACTGGAACAAGTCCAGTATCAATTATTTAGATACTACCATTTTGTTAACATCAGATGGTTTTCAGTCAAAAATTTACAGGAAGGAGACCTGGTGTAACAGTTACTTGCATTTTAACAGCAATCACCCTATGGCTCAAAAGCTTAGCCTGGTGAAAGGTCAGGCTGTTCGTATAGCCAGAATGACCTCAGAGAGGGAGGAATTTTATAAAGAAATCCATAATTTAAGTAATATGTTTATAGAAAGGGGTTACCCTGAAGAGGAAGTATTTATGATTATGGATGAAGTTAAAGGAGGTTGGGGTGTTAAATACAAACCCCTGATAGGTTTACCTAATACTTTTGTGGATAAGAAAAGGGAAAATAGCAAAACTTTTCAAAAAGCATGTATAACCGAGTTTAATGGGTTTTCAGGAATGTTCACGGATATTGTTAGGAGAAACTGGTGTCTACTCAAAACTAATAAGTAATTATTTGAGTTAGTGGGCACAGAACCTATGTTCACCTATAAAACTGGAATGAATTTTAAGAGAGTGTTTGAACAGACGCACAAATTTCAAGGTAGTGTAAGGAAGGCTACAACTAGCTGTGGCAATTGTAGGCAATGTTCAAACATTTATAAGGAAGACAGCACTGTTTTACATAATGGGTTGGACAGTAAAGTGAAATACTGCAAGGATAATTGTAATACAAGGATGATTGTTTATTTAGCTACATGTCGAAACTGTCCAGCTTTCTATGTTGGGAAAACCGAGAGGGCCTTGTAGGACAGAATGTATGAACATTCACATGATATTAAAAACAAAAAAGAAACTAGTGCACTTTATAAGCATTCTGTGATATGCGAAGATTTTAAAGGTTTTAAGTTTGGCATTATTGACATGGTCAGAACGAACATTAAGGGGGAGACGTTAAAAATGTATTGTTAAACAAAGAACACAAATGCAGTTAAGATTGAGATCTAACTTTCCCCCAGGTTTAAATGAATACATTAGTATTAAACCTGTATTAATAGCAAGAGCATGGGATGTATAGGTATCTTACAAGATATTTTAGTTAAACATTTATGGGTTCTTGGCTAGTGTCACTGATGGTATGGGTTGTTCATGTTTTATTATTTTTATTATTTTTATCATTTTTATTATTTTCATCACTTTCTTATTTTTTCATTTCATTCATTTTTTTTTTTATTATTTTTTTATATATACATATTTTTTACTTTTTTCTTTGACTTTCACATGAACATGGTCAGATGTTTTTTTATCAAATTTATGGTTAATCAGATATATAAAATAACAGTTTATGTGATTGTGTATAAAATATACAACATATAACAAAAAGAGGTTAGTGTTTGTGATGGAAGGATTTTTAGCGACAGTATGTCTTTAAAACTTTGATTGTTCTTAATTGCACAATATATATAAGGATTAAGTATTGTGGATTGTGTTCATCTGATGAAGTCTTGGTCACCAAGATGAAAGCGCTCATATTTTATGTTATGTTACAATAAATAATATTTTCGGCTACCACTTTGGGTGTTGGACTTCCAGTTTATTCGTTTGGAGTCTTTTAAACGGTTTATACATACTTTGTGGTAAGAAAAGGATGATTGGATGAGAGAGAGAAAGAGAGCGAGAGAGAGAGAGAGAGAGTTGTCCAAGTAAGTACCTAGGTCTTTTATAAGCATATCTGTATAAAGCAGGAACAGCTTTTTTGCCAAAAGATACTAAAATGCACTCTTTTGCATTTATTTTTTTTCTCCAATGACTTTGTCCAGTGGTAGCACTACTGACACCAGCTAGGCCCATTTCTATATAAGGCATGGTAGCCAGGTATTCTCAGGCTAGTTGTGAGCATTATGGGCCATTTTTCTCACCTTGGAATTCCAATCCGCACTCCATTCCATGGCAAGAGTTAGGTGGTAGGGAGATGGACAGTTTACTGGTCCTGGGAGGAGGGCTACCTTCTCCCCATTGGGGACACAACCTTTTCCTTCAGCAGCTCTACTGGGCATGCATTACAGTTTCTTGTTTGGTCGCTGAAATTTCAAGAAGTACCAAAACAGGTTAAATATTCTTCAGGTTGTAAATATTCTTTATTCTCTCTCAAGTCCATGGGTGTAAATAATGACTTGGCGTATCTCTCAACTGTCCAAAATTTTGCAGAATGTCCAGATTCTGCTTCACATTTTTGGTCTGTGTCTCATAACATATGTGATTTTCTGGCAATTAACTGAGGATTTCAATCACTAAATAATGACATACATTTGAGTTTCAGACTTCAAATCCTTCAGGAAATGCATGCTAATGCAAAAGTGCTTATTCTCTCAGCTTTCTAAATTTTATAAAAGCAGTATATAAAATTTGTTACTGAATTTGGTCCTTTGTCTCCCTTATTATTTTTGGCTTTGTTCAGAATTCTTGAGCAAAAAAGTTGAGTAGTACGTTTATTAGCTTTCTGTGTATTCTTACAAAATGTCTCTTTCTAGTTGCTGTATTTAACTTGTAGAAAGGATAGATGGGAAGGATAAATCTACCTTGTAATAACAGCAAAGCTTCCATAAGGGTAATAATAATGGGTGTGGCTTAAGTGAGGTTCAAACAATAGTCAATTTTTGTCAGTAATATTCTTAAATTGCTCACTGAGATTGGAGGTTAATACAGTCTCTAAAAGAATATATTTCTTTACTTCTGTGCTTCTCATAATATTTGGCAAATCAGTTTTAGAAAAATGCTTAGTCAAAGTAGGCATTTTGTTTATATTTGTTTTGTTATTATAGAATTTGATAACTAGACAGATAATATTTAAAATGTGGAAGTAGTCCTTAAGTTATTTGATTAATAGAGTAGTATGTTGTCTATATGCTTGGAGATTTTTGATTCACTACTGCTTATTTTAACCTATGCAACCCTCTAATCCTTATGTACCTAAAGACTGGTTATGTGTACAAGGTGAATAAAATACAACAGGGAACAAACCTTCATAGTTCTGTTTTACATTTTAAATTGTTGCATAAACCTGTGTCATGGGTCTGGTATAGCCTTTGGTCTGGTTTACAAGAACTTTCTACAGTCAGATAGTTCTATAGGAAACCACATTCTGGCCAGAATTTTCAGATACTGGTAATAAAGCAGGTGTACACTGCTGTTCATGATAAGGTGTGTTTTTCATTACTTGTATTAAAAAGTAATGCTCTTTTATAAATTTGCTATAGGTAGGGTCTCAAAATGATTTTCTATTTCCTACAACAGTATCCATATAACCTTCAGCACTCCCAGAAAGTGGCAACAACAAATTAATTAACTAAACACTTCTCATATTATACATAAACATTTACAGTCATAGTGTAAGTAACATTATAGTTAGATCTAAAATTATGTAAAAGAACAAGTAATGAGCTTGGTTAGTGATCAGTACTATACACTTATATGTATGATGTCAGACAAATAATGCTAATTGTTTTTCATGTTTTACATTGTGCTACTGGACCTCAATCTACATCCATTGCTCTGTCTATCAGATCTTGCATCACTGTATTAACATCTGTGTTTATTTGTAATGTTTCTTTTTTGGCTGCATGGGCATGCCATGGCTGGAAATAGTTCCTGAACCAGTTCAGTCATCTGAAAAAGAAAGAAAGCATAAATAAATAAATTCCACTGGAAAAATGTTTGAAGAAGTATTACTAAAAACACTTGGATATAAATTATATGAGTTTAGGAAGAAGTGACAGAGTTTGACTTAAGTAGATAGGGCTGACTGCCATTATAGCATCCATGAACTTTCAGTGATGATCTCTAGCCAGTAGGTAAGGGATGGGAATCTAGGGCAGCTGCGGTGGTGCAGCTTTTAGCGTTGCCACCTCACAGCAAGAGGTTCTCTGGTTCGATTCTCAGCTGGGGTGCCTTCTGTATGGAGTCTGCATGTCCTTCCTGTGGCCGTGTGGGTTTCCTCCGGGTGTTCTGGTTTCCTCCCACATCCCAAAGATATGTAGAAGGTGGATTGGACACTCTAAATTGGCCCTAGGTGTGTGTGTGTGTGTGTGTGTGTGTGTGTGTGTGTGTGTGTGTGTGTGTGCCTTCTGTGGAAGGTTGGGTGCCAGCCTGGCAACTCAACACCGTAAAACTCCACTGCCAATCATGAGGGGACAGATGATTCACTGTGGCGACCCCTAACCGGGAAAAGCCGAAAGAAGGAGAGAGAGAGAGAGGTAAGGGATGGGAATCTGGTTTTATTCAATTAATGTCAATTTGTGGAAATGTGTATGACATTATTTAGGAATTAGAATGAATGTAATTCACTAATTGATTATAATGGAAGCTACTAAAATGTCCTAAATGAAGATAAAACAAAGACTATAGCTGTAAATTATGCACCCACTTATGAATTGGTTCAGAGGAATATATCTCATCCGAAGGGATATTTTAGAGCTACACAGTTAAGGTTCATATACATAATGCAAACAGAAGGTTATAATTCTAAATAGAAAGGAATGATGATGAAGAAGAGGGTGTGGGAGTGAAGAGTTCAAACTTAAGGAGTGAGTGGGATTTTGTATGCAGATCATTAAAGGAAATAATAACTGTACAGAATATTATATTCATAAAGCTGCAGAAAATATGCTAAGAAATAATCTAACACAGGAATGGAGAAATTAAATTTTGTAAGTAGGAATGATTGCAAGTAGGGTTACAGAAAATAAACAAAAGGGGGTTGGAATTTACTGGAGAAAACTGGCAAAGAAATCAAGGTATTGCAAGCAAATAATTAAAGAGGGAACGGTAATAGAGTGGAATGAGGCTAAGAAGAAAAAGAAGCAGTTGGGACTGCAGGTTAGAGACTGCCTTCCCTACCAGGGATTGATATCAGAGAATAGGCAAAGAGGAAGGGCTAGAGGAGTCATAAGTGAAAAATCTGTTCTGGTAAAGTTTGTAATTGAATCTAGAGGAGAAACAGATGTAAAAACAGAGATAATTACTAGGGCACATAAAAATTGCATGATAGCTATATGAATCAATCAGAAGAGGTTAGAAAAGATTGGAAAGAGAGACTAGAAAGCAGGTTATAAGGGAACAATGAGAGGACAGAAGGCTTATTAATATGTATGGCTTTGAAATATGCAACAAAGTCCAAAAGGTTTATGATGTTTGCTTGGAATTGTTTGCATAGGTATTTTTATACCCAAGCAAACTTCAAAGAAGTTTCCCCAGGTAGCCAGCAAATGTTGGAGGTGTGATGGGGAAGAAGAGGTAAACGTGAACATGTTTTTTGGAGTATAATGAGAAGTAAGATTTTAAAAATTCTTTACAGACTGTCAGAAATATTGGGGGAACAAATGCTGTAACTAAGACAATTATTCTTTTGAGCTGGGACACAGGATCTGAATTGCCTAGATATAGTAAGATCTTATTAAGTTTAATTCTGTTGGCTGCTAAAAAAGCAATTGATAAAAATGGAAATCAAAATCTAAACCAACTCTATTTGAAATACTGAATACTGTAAAAGATTTAAAAGAACTGGAAGAGGGATCTTTAGAAAAGGGAAGGAGCAAATTACATAGAAATAAATGGAATTTGTGGGAACAATACATGCAGAATAATGAGGAGGAGTGAGGTTCAAGGGAAAGCAGGAATTTAGCAATTTATGTAATGGACTGAAAGACAGTTATAAAGAATGAAAACGTAAGTAATGTATGATGTATGCAAATGAAAAATGTTAATATGGGTTGTCTTCCTTTTTATTAATGTATGTCTGCCTATGTCATAACTTATAATTTAATAAAAGTGTTAAAAAGGACAGAACTGTTGGGTTTTGATACAACAGCAAGTTAGGAAGTTGCATATGGAATCATTGCAACATTCTGTTTTTTCATAAATTACCCCAAAATATATAAAAGACAACTTGTGGCCTGCATGGCCTATAGTGCTTGCTACTGACTGTTTTTTTTATCCAACATGTAGCTGCATTATTTGTGTTTATTGAAACATTTACTCACTCAGATAGTTGCTGTTTTAAGAAAACGTGAGTTTCTAAACGAACTGAAAACTTTGAAGTTGCATACAGGTTGAATATAAGCAGTGTATGATTTACTTGGAGAGGGTCCTAAGTCTGCCAGTTTTCCACTTTTGTTTGGTCCACAATTGTTTTATTTTTAGTGGTCAGCATTACTTACAAATCACAGGTATAGCAATGGGGACAGGTTTTGGGACTTCTTAAAGGAACTGAATCAGAATAAATTTTCATTCAGGTTAGTTAATATAACAATGATTACTTTGAGGTAACACTAACAGGCTCCAAAGGGGAGCTTGTGAATGTTTGACCTTATAGGGACCCTACCTCTATGTATAACATACAGTACAGTATGCTTGGGATCACCACCATTCTCATCCATTGATTTCCCTTTTCTGTGATGAGTTAAATAGAGAAAAGTAACTATTACCAACAACACCTACTTTGAAAAGATCAAGGAGGACATACAAAGAAGATTTTCGGAATAGGGATACAGTGGGAGATAGTTTTCTAAATGTGAAAGAGGTTGGATGTGTAGGTCAGTATTGCATATTTTAAGCAGGGCTGTATTTTCTTTTTTTTTCAAATATATTTTTATTGCATTTTTTCTTCTTATTTTAATACAAGAAAAGAATATCACAGAAAAGTATAAGAATGAGTACTAGGAACATCAAGTTGCAGTGATCCTAATAAAGTATATAACATGGACCATCAGTGTTAAACTAACAGTATGCAAAATTAACTAACAATCAAGCTGTTCATATTGAGCTATAATACAGAAAACTACACAGAGATAATACACAACATATTGAAATCTGACATTAAAACACTTGCATCAATTCATTCTAGCCTACCTAACTTATGTTATATCTTGTAGTAACTGTATACACTATATACATTGATGTCACCTTGAATGTTTCTCTTATATGTATTACCATGACCTGCCCATTGTTGTTGTGGGTAAACATTTTACAATACTAAATATCTTTAATTTCCCTTATTTACATAGAATAATACTGATGTTGTAGTCTCTTGTTCATAAATCAGTTTTGACCTAAGATTTCTATAAGTGTTCTCCAAAGTTTCTGATAGTAGGATATTTTTTTGGCTTCTTGTAATTATTTACTGGCTAATAAGTACTTTATAGTCATTCCTTTAAATTATTCCCATGTGATTTTACTTCTATCTAACCAATTTTGGGCTATGTATGATTTCATCATTGCACACAGTGTGACTATGATGTGTTTATTTTCATAGGAAAAATTGGTAGGGAATACATGTAAAATTGCCATTTCCCATGACAGGGTATATTTGGTATATCTCTTTTTTTCTAACTTAGCTCTTAATGAACAGCATAATTTGTAAACATTCTTGCAGCTCCAAAAAATATGAAGAGTGTCTGCAACGCTGTTTTGGCATATGGTGCAATAAGGAGAGTGTGAGGGATTAATTTTACTTAGAAAAAGTGGTGTGTGATAAGCACTGTTATTAATCATAATTTGGGTGTAAATTCATTTTTTGAGGGGGGTTAGTTTCAAAGTAAACTCAATTGCAGCAGATTTTTGTTCAACGGTGATCTTATTATTTTTCTCTTCCCAAAAGTTTGAATGTAGAAGTGCATCTTGTTAATTAATTTTTGCTATTAATCTATAGGCATTTGATAACATTTTAGATCTCAAAAGTAACAGGTTAATAATTTGTTGACATGTCTTGGATATCTGTTTTAACATTCATAGTAATTGTGTTAATCAGGTATGTTAATTGGTTGATTATGGTGTTATAACTTTTATTTACTTCAAATCTTTTCCTAATGTTTTCAGTTGAAAGGCTTTTGACCCGATAGAGATCCCATATGGTGATGTTTTTGATTTTGGGGTACTGAGTCAGGGTTATCATAGTATTATTTAGTTTAATATTAGGGTTAAGGTGCATTGGGTGTCCCAGTACCAATACCAACTTTTGAAATATTAGTGTGTTTCTTATGATTATGGGGTGGACCTTAAAATACTTTAACGTCTTAGAATTCAAAAAGGGTGCTGCTTTAGGATTTAAATTACATGAGATTAGATGATCGTAATATATTTTAATCCATAGTGGATACCATGCTTTGTTGAATGGTTCAAAATTTGCTATTTGTATAATTCGACTAGGATTTATAATGTTATAGTATGTTTGGAATTCAGGTAGGCCTAGCCCCCCCTTTTTGTTTGGGTAACATTAATCCAGAATATTTTATTCTTGTATAGTTTGGATGCCAAATACATTTACCTAGTAGTGCTTCAAGTTTGGAGAAGAAGTTTTTGGGCATATTTTATGTGTTCCTTCATAATTTCAAAATACTGAAATCCTAAATTTCAGTATTTCAAAATTATAACACCAAAGCCTTGAAATCCCAAAACACCAGAAGAGCGAAATTCAAAATCGGCACGGAGATTTTGAATTAGCACTCTGGTGTTGCATTGTGTGAATGGTTAGGTGTTAGTTCGGGTGTGTATGTGTATGTGTAAGTGTTTTGGTTAGGGGTTTAGTGTATGTCAGTGTGTGTTGTGACTGTGATATGTGTGCGTGTGCGAGGGACTGTGAAATGTGTGGGTGTGAGTTACCTTTGTATGTCTGTGTGATCTTGGAGTTAGTATATAGAAGTAGGAGGGTGTGGGGCTTCCCACATGGTGGGTGCAGGGGGGGCTTGCCCCCCTGCTTATATGTGGTCTAGGCTTGTCTGTGTGCTTGTGGGGGGAAGTGTGTATGTTTATGTGTGTGTGCTCTGTGTGTAGTGTAGGCTAGGGATTTTAAGTTTCGCGATTATGGGTTTTCGGATTTGAAGGGTTTGGCTATATAATTTTGAAATACTGAAATTCGGGATTTCAGTATTTCAAGATTTCATAGTGAACCTATTTTGATTAATAGCAGTAAAATGAAACAATTTTGGAAGAATATTAATTTTAACTATAGCCGTCTTAGATAGTAGAGACAGATTGAGATTTAACCATCTCTTTGTGTCCTCAGCGATAGTAGTCCAGGTTTTGAGCAAATTATTTTTAGTCATATCAGATTGGGGGTGAGTGAACATGATACCCAGATATTTAAGATTGGAATTGACTTTTATTTCAGTTTTGGAGAAATAGAACTCTTTATGTCCTAGACTATTCAGAGGGAATATGACAGTTTTTTTTGGGTTGAAGGCATAACTGGATATTTTTGAGAAATTTTCAATTGAGTTTAATATCTTATTCAAATCTGTATTTGGGAATTCAAAATAGATGTTTAAATCATCAGCAAAAGCTGTATACTTTATTGGGATTTTTGAAATAGATATAAGATGGTGATAATTTCTTTGTAATATTTTAAAACATATTGGTTCTATGTATATATTGAACAGATATGGTGATAGTGGGCTTCAAAGTAAACTCAATTGCAGCAGATTTTTGTTCAACGGTGATCTTATTATTTTTCTCTTCCCAAAAGTTTGAATGTAGAAGTGCATCTTGTTAATTAATTTTTGCTATTAATCTATAGGCATTTGATAACATTTGATAACATTTTAGATCTCAAAAGTAACAGGTTAATAATTTGTTGACATGTCTTGGATATCTGTTTTAACATTCATAGTAATTGTGTTAATCAGGTATGTTAATTGGTTGATTATGGTGTTATAACTTTTATTTACTTCAAATCTTTTCCTAATGTTTTCAGTTGAAAGGCTTTTGACCCGATAGAGATCCCATATGGTGATGTTTTTGATTTTGGGGTACTGAGTCAGGGTTATCATAGTATTATTTAGTTTAATATTAGGGTTAAGGTGCATTGGGTGTCCCAGTACCAATACCAACTTTTGAAATATTAGTGTGTTTCTTATGATTATGGGGTGGACCTTAAAATACTTTAACGTCTTAGAATTCAAAAAGGGTGCTGCTTTAGGATTTAAATTACATGAGATTAGATGATCGTAATATATTTTAATCCATAGTGGATACCATGCTTTGTTGAATGGTTCAAAATTTGCTATTTGTATAATTCGACTAGGATTTATAATGTTATAGTATGTTTGGAATTCAGGTAGGCCTAGCCCCCCCTTTTTGTTTGGGTAACATTAATCCAGAATATTTTATTCTTGTATAGTTTGGATGCCAAATACATTTACCTAGTAGTGCTTCAAGTTTGGAGAAGAAGTTTTTGGGCATATTTTATGGGTTCCCTTCATAATTTCAAAATACTGAAATCCTAAATTTCAGTATTTCAAAATTATAACACCAAAGCCTTGAAATCCCAAAACACCAGAAGAGCGAAATTCAAAATCCCGAAGTACGGAGATTTTGAATTAGCACTTCTGGTGTTGCATTGTGTGAATGGTTAGGTGTTAGTTCGGGTATGTATGTGTATGTGTAAGTGTTTTGGTTAGGGGTTTAGTGTATGTCAGTGTGTGTTGTGACTGTGATATGTGTGCGTGTGCGAGGGACTGTGAAATGTGTGGGTGTGAGTTACCTTTGTATGTCTGTGTGATCTTGGAGTTAGTATATAGAAGTAGGAGGGTGTGGGGGGCTTCGCCCCCCACATGGTGGGTGCAGGGGGGGCTTGCCCCCCTGCTTATATGTGGTCTAGGCTTGTCTGTGTGCTTGTGGGGGGAAGTGTGTATGTTTATGTGTGTGTGCTCTGTGTGTAGTGTAGGCTAGGGATTTTAAGTTTCGCGATTATGGGTTTTCGGGATTTGAAGGGTTTGGCTATATAATTTTGAAATACTGAAATTCGGGATTTCAGTATTTCAAGATTTCATAGTGAACCTATTTTGATTAATAGCAGTAAAATGAAACAATTTTGGAAGAATATTAATTTCAACTATAGCCGTCTTAGATAGTAGAGACAGATTGAGATTTAACCATCTCTTTGTGTCCTCAGCGATAGTAGTCCAGGTTTTGAGCAAATTATTTTTAGTCATATCAGATTGGGGGTGAGTGAACATGATACCCAGATATTTAAGATTGGAATTGACTTTTATTTCAGTTTTGGAGAAATAGAACTCTTTATGTCCTAGACTATTCAGAGGGAATATGACAGTTTTTTTTGGGTTGAAGGCATAATTGGATATTTTTGAGAAATTTTCAATTGAGTTTAATATCTTATTCAAATCTGTATTTGGGAATTCAAAATAGATGTTTAAATCATCAGCAAAAGCTGTATACTTTATTGGGATTTTTGAAATAGATATAAGATGGTGATAATTTCTTTGTAATATTTTAAAACATATTGGTTCTATGTATATATTGAACAGATATGGTGATAGTGGGCATCCTTGCCTTGTACCGTTTACAATTTGAATAGATTTAGATTGCTTTTTATTTATAAATAGCGTTGTCGTGGCATTATTGTATAAAGCCCTAACCATGTTTATATAGTCTTCAGGGATGCTAAATTTCTTGAGTATCTAATAAAAAAATCTAAATTTACCCTGTCAAAAGCTTTGGTTGCATCTACTGAGAGTGCATAGCTAGGGCAGGGTTGTTATTTCTGATACAGATTCTGTGCCATATGAAAGGAAAAGGGTGGATCAGAAGCTTTTGATGCTACTTTTAGTGACTTTTCAGTTATGTTGAGAAAGTTGGTCTTGGATGCTGATTTATTTTTACCTTAGAAAAATCAGAAAAATCCACTCTGGAGCCGATATACTACAACCCAAAAAAAAAAAATTATTGATCATAAATCCACAAGGAAAAATAAAAATAAACAGTCAAGCGCTTTCGCCAAGTGACTTCTTCAGAACAAAACTTCATGGTTACATTTCCTTATATACCCTTAGATAACTAATTCAATTAAACAGTAATTCATATTTAAAATGGCAATGTTTTAAAATGTGAATAAAAGGGAGAAGACATGAAAATACAGGAATTTAAAAACTGTACAAATACGCAAATAGAAAACATTGATACAAATGAAGAAGTATACATAAAAAGAAAAAATATAGATGAAAACAACATTTCATAATTTTGTAGCCCTGAACTTTAGTTCAGGTTTAATACTAATACATTTGTTAATACCAGGGATCACTGTGGCATTGAGCTTAAATTGCCACAGGGTTTCTGCTCTTAATAATTTGTTAGTCCAATCGCCCCCAGAAGCTTTTGGCACTACTTTTAGTGGCTTTTCAGTTGTGTTGAGAAAGTTGGTCTTGGACGCTGATTTATTTTTTCCTTAGACACTACCTTGAGGATCTTCACCTCCCAGAAGTTATTGTTTCAGACAGAAGAGGCTGGGATTTGTTTGATAGTATTTAACATTATCTTCTCTTCCCTTCACCCAGAACTGTACTCACTTTGTTAACATTTTGAGACACTTTCCCCTGTGGAAACTGCAAAATTTATAAACATACTTAATCTAAGTGGGACATGTGTTAATGATGAAGCATGTTTCTACCACCAGATTTGATTGTAATTCTAAGTCTGTTGTTTATGTCATACACTGTGATTGTTATGTTAAGTACTGATACAGTGAGCAGCTGAAAGAAACATTAAGATCCATGTAATGGAACACCAGGCAGACATCAGGAAGCAGCATTTGTCTAATGTAGTTGCTGCCTAGTGTGTTCTTAGTCAACAAGGTAAAACAAACAATTAAGTGGTCTTAGTGTTCCACAACTGCAAAGAAGAGAACTGCCATAGTACATTTGAAATCAGAATTGATTTTTACTTTTTATATTCCAGTCTTTTACAATAAAGGTTTGAATATGGATCTAAACTGATCCAGTTTAAAGTAATCTTACTGTAAGTTTGAGTATTTTCATTTTTGTATGTAATCCAGGCTTTCATTATATTATTTTCTTAAAGGGTAAGTTGTATTTTTATTAACAGATAAATTGTAACTGTTTTCTAATTGGTGAATTGCTAGATCTAGTTCTTATAGTGGCTTGTAGGACCTTTTTATTGGGTTATGTATGCTCCTTATGAAGGCAAAAAGCTAAGTTTCCACAAGTCAATTCTTCATTATGGCACCAAAGCTCTGCTGTTTTTTTTTAACATTTTGTTATTAAGAAGGCCTTCTCTTCCATGTTGCAGTATTCATCACCTTTGGGTTATCCTCTGCTTAGCTACCCAAACATCTGACAAATATTGAAAAGCGTCACTGCAAGGTACATGGGATGTCTGACATTGCCTTAGAGTGCAGGGGCCATAAAAGTGACATCTGCACATATTTTTCCTCAGAACTGAATGCCCTAGTCTGACCCCAGACCCAGGATAACTGCACAAGTTCTGTGTCATCCAATAAGGTATATATATATATATATATATATATATATATATATATATATATATATATATATATATATATATATGTGTGTGTGTGTGTGTGTATATATATATATACATATACAGATATAATTATATATACGCATAAAAGGGGGTAGGGAGGAGGGATAGAATACTGCAATATGGAAGAGAAGGACATGTATGTTTATGGTAAGATTTTACACAACTGTTCTATTTCCTTCTTTTCCCATGTTGCAGTATTCATCACCTTTAAGTGAGAACCAAAACTCAAAGGGAAGAAGCGGAGGGTGGAATGGAAATGTTTTCCAAAAACCCATGCAGACCCGGAAATATGATCCAGTTTGTACTGTTTAGTGTAGGTGTGGACAGATGTCCAGGTAGCTGCTTCTAGAATGGAAGCAGTGTCCAGCCCTTTGAAGAAGGCTCCAGCTGAAGCTATGGCTCTAGTACAGTGGGATTTAATTTTTGAAGTTAGCTGTTTGCCATGATAGGTGTAACAATCGAAGATGACCTTGGAGATCCAGACAGAATTAGTCTGTTTTGTCACCACTTTTCCCAGAGCTCTGGGGTGAAAGGAAACAAACAACTGCTCTGTTCTCTTAAGGGACTTGGTCTGGAGTAAAAGCCCTTTCCCTTTTCTGACAGAGTGACAGGTTAGGTAGTCCTTTGAGAGAGGAGGCTGTCTATGACTGCCTGGAAAAGGGGAAGCTGGTCCTTTGGAGGCTGTGGAATGCCTCTTAAGGAGTGAGGAATGACCCAAGTCATGAAGCAACCCTTTTTCTATAATATACATACTATTATACTGGCTGGATGTTTGGGTAGCTAGGCAGAGGATAACCCAAAGATGAGGAATACTGCAACATGGAAGAGAAGAACATCTAAGATTATGGTAAGATTTTACTCAACTAGTCTTTCATTTGTGTATAATCACAATGACTATTTTCCAAAATTTATGACTGGGGTGAGAGGTACATGATAGGCATAGGCTGGTTCCTTCTAGTAACTCTTCTTTATAATCATGCAGTAAAATGCATCCTACAAATGTAATAAAGCAAATCTACTCAATTAAAGAAAAAGGTCAGTGTTTCTATTTCTTCTTGTGCTAATCCAAAAATAAAACAGTAATATGGTTGCAGCATAATTTTCAATATTTAGCTTTGACCTTGACAAATGCCAGCTCCCCATTCTGAGCTCCATCTCTAGTGAAAAAAAAATATACAGTATATTTATTTATATATATATATATATATATATATATATATATGTGTGTGTGTGTGTGTGTGTGTGTGTGTGTGTGTATATATGTATATATGGATCACCTTCATTTGCCTGAAAGCTCATTTGCCCGACACTCATTTTCCCCAGACCAAATGACTGAAAGCTCATTTGCCTGAAAGCTCATTTGCCTGAAAGCTCATTTGACTGACAACTAGTATTAGCAAGAAAATGGAATATGCCCCCCTCCCCACTGCAGTGCGACCCTGGAGTTAGAATATTTAGTTAGGGGTGTGTGGGGCACAGCCCCCTCAAGGGTGTGGCTAAGCCCTTCACTTACTTTCCTGTTACTAAGCAATATTACATCAAAAGGTAACAATATCATATGAAATGAACCCCCCACACCCCCCCTACCTATATATTCTAACTCCAGGGTCGCACTGCAGTGGGGAGGGGGGCATATTCCATTTTCTTGCTAATACTAGTTGTCAGTCAAATGAGCTTTCGGGCAAATGAGATTTCAGGCAATTGAGCTTTCAGTCATTTGGTCTGGGGAAAATGAGTGTCGGGCAAATGAGCTTTCAGGCAAATGAAGGTGATCCGTATATATATATATATATATATATATATATATATATATATATATATATATATGTAGGTATGTGTGTGTATATATATATATATATATTTATATATATATAGGAGTCATACTGTTGCTCAAAATCACTTTTACCCGCAGCCGAGCACACTTTCGCGAAAGTGCATTTCTACCAAAAATGCACTTTTGTGAAAGAGAAGTAAAAAAAAAAACGTAAAAAAAACGGCAGCTGAGAGATGGGGGCTGTTGTTTAGATCGCATGACAGTGGGGATAAGGGAATATTCCCTTCTCCCCACAGTAGTGCAATCTTGCAGTGAGAATATAAAAGTAGGGGGGTGTGGGTGGCACAGCCCCCCACATGGGGTGTGCAGAGGGGCTTGCTGTAGTGTAGGTTTGTGTGTTTGTGTTTTGGGTGAAGGTGTGTGTATTTGTGTGGTATATGTTTAGTGTAGTGTTTGGTAGTTTAAATTTTGCACTTCTGGTCTTCCGATCTTCTCGTCTTTCGGGTATCTGGTCTCAGGATTCCAGTCTTTGGTATTGTAAGTATTCAGGATTTAGTAGTCTTTGGTATTGTAAGTATTCAGGATTTAGTAGTGATTATATATATATATATATATATATATATATATATATATATATATGAGACTACCTAATTTAGTCAACTGTCATTAACATCCACATCGTCTTTGGTATTGTAAGTATTCAGGATTTAGTAGTGATTATATATATATATATATATATATATATATATATATATATATATATATATATATATATGAGACTACCTAATTTAGTCAACTGTCATTAACATCCACATCTGTTTAGTCAACACAATTTGATTGACTAAACAGATGGCTGACAGGTGTGTGAGACTGGCAATTCCCCTTCCCCAGGGATTGTGCTTTACTGGAGTTTGTGTGTGTGTGTGTGTGTGTGTATGTGTATCTTTGTGTGTTTGTGTATCTTTGTGTGTTTGTGTGTGTATGTGTAAAATTAGCAGAAGGGTAGGGTTTCATTTTATTTTTTTGTGGATTTATTTATATGCACTGAGGGTATTCCTTGGTGCATGGATAGTGCTGTGTTCATATTTGTGTTGTTGAGATTTTGATGTTGGCATTAGGGATATTGACATTTGGGCAGTTTGATCATTTTAAGTATATCTATTCATGAGTTAGTGTGACAGTTTGTGGTGTCACATGCATGTCAATCTGCTTTAAGGGGCAGTGAAGCATAGGACCAAGTAAAAATCTTTACTGGCTATCTGATGATGGCCTCTCTGATGATGAAAAAATGGGTCCATTTCTTTCCATGCCTTTGTGGATTCCCACTTGGTACTCCACTTCCTAAGGACATGGTTCCCTCATCTGTTTTAAGTAATACTGGTTCTTGGTTTTCTTACAGATTTTCTTTTTCTCTCCAGGAAATCCCAGACAGCAAATGTCCTTTGGCTCAGTGGAAGTACCAAGCTAAAAATAAATAAATAATGAGTAGATTAACTAAAGCACATTTCTTCAAACCCAGTTTAAAAATCCCTCTTCTCATTCCTTCTTCCATTTATTGTAAAATGTCTGCCATTCACCATTTCAAGATTTAAAATTATGCTGGGGGTGTTGCAAGCCATATCTTGCTGTGCTTAGCAGCTCTAGTGACAGGAGAAGCACTTTTCTTCCTCCCGCTCTATTTCCAGCCCCATTTCCATAGTCACTTCTCATTTCATTAACACAGGTACTAGATATCTTGCTGACAGTTCCACTTTTGTCTGGGAGTGAGAGGAGGATGAAACACTGTACCAAGAAAAAAATGACTTTTATAGAAAAAGTCAGTTTTTGTTTGTAAAAAGCTAAATCATGTATTTGTCTTCTTTCTCCACCAAAGTGCATTGTGCACTCACTACACCCAACATGCCTCCATTATCCTTAAGTATTCATTAAGCTCCAGGACATTAACCTTTCCTCAGCCACAGACACATCTTCATCTATGAGAGTCTGACTAAAAACTTAGGTACGTATATATTTCAAAGTAGATTTTAATCTGAGTGGAGTTCTGCTGGATAACATGACTTTGTTTTGGTTCAGTCTGAAGAACAGTTCAGACTGAACCGCAGGAGTTTCAAATGCCACCAGTACCACTCATATTGATTCATTTATCACCACTAGTATCAAGATGATACTCTAGATAATGCAGTTTCCCATTTCAACTCAATATTCCTAAAACTACTTGATTCCCAGGCACCCTTAAGGACTAAAAGAATAAAAATTAAAACAGCCCCTTGGCTAACCAAAAGCACACTAGCATCTATGCGACACAGGGATAAAGTCTGGGCACACTACCAGAAAAAAAAATTCCCCCTAGTCCATAATGAATATAAAATACTTCGAAATAAGGTAAAAAAGCTCATAATCTCCGATCGACAGAATTACTTTTCCACACTCCAAAACAATAATAAATGAAACCCTCAGAAATTCTGGAAAGGTATCTCTACTCTCCTTAACCCCAGTAAACCAGATACCCCTACCCCAGACCCAAACAATCTTGACCTAGATTTGGCTACCCAATTTAACTCTTTTTTCATTGATTCTATTTCCAAATTAACATCATCTTTCTCTAACACCACTACATACTCCAATACTCCCCCACCCTCCCCCACCAGCACTCTACCCTGCACTGCTACTACATCCTCACTCCCATCTACTAACTCTCGTCCCTCCTCTCCTTCTCCTACTCCAACTACTTCATTATCTTCTTCTGCCCCTAATTCCCCCTCTTCACACTCTCCTTTTTTCTCAATAAAACCTATACCCACTTCTACTATAAAGAAACTCCTTCTAAAACTGAAGCCATGCACTAATGCTCCTGATAATATCCCTTCTTACTTTCTTAGCAAAGCTGCTGAAGCAATCTCCTACCCCATTAGCATTTTAATCAACCGTTCTATCCAAGAATGTATGGTACCTCAAATTTGGAAAAAGGCCTTTATCATACCTTTACATAAAGGTGGCAACAACAACAATGTTACTAATTTCCACCCCATCGCTATTCTGTCCCCCATCTCTAAACTCCTAGAAAAATGCATCCAACTACAACTCCTTCCACATCTCTTAGATAATCACCTACTAACTCCCACACAACACGGCTTCAGACCAAATCATAGCACTATGACTGCCCTCCTCTCCTTCCTTGAAATTGTAAATAAAGCCCGAGACTCTGGCCAGATTGTTTCTACCCTACTACTCGACCTCTCCAAGGCCTTCGACACTATCTCCCACAGCCTGCTATTAACTAAACTCTCAAAACTCAACTTATCACCCTCCTCTCTGAACTGGTTTTCCAGCTACTTATCTAACAGGTATCAAGCAGTCAAATGGAAAAAGGCTACCTCCTCATTTCTAAATACCCCCACCGGGGTACCCCAGGGCTCTATACTGGGTCCCCTCCTCTTTAATATATTTATAAATGATTTCCACAACTCTATCCTATTCTCAGATATCATCCAATATGCTGATGATTCTACTATTATTTGCTCTGCCACTTCTATCCCGTCACTCCTAAAACTGACTCAGGATGCCTTTACAACCACTGAGCAATGGATGAAAACAAATCACCTAGCACTCAATGCCTCTAAAACTAAATTAATGCTATTTACCCCCTCTAAGGCAACATCTTTCGATATAAACACATTCTCCATCACTAGTCAAAATAATGTACCCCTGGAACTGGTGTCAGAGACCAAGTTACTTGGGGTCCAAATTGATAGCCAGCTCAAATTCAGCTCTCACCTACAGCTAAATATCAAAAAACCCATCAAAAACTCGGTATGCTTTACCGACAATATCATTATCTCACACCTGCTACCAAAATCACCCTCTCGACTTCATTTCTCATCCCCTCCCTTCTCTACGGAGCTCCACTCCTAACTAATCTACAGTCCTCTCTAAAAACACAACTTTCCTCTTGCTACAACAAAATTGCCAAGTTCGCTACCAACTCCAAGTCCTCCACACACCACTGTTCCTCTCTCCAAAAACTGAAATGGCTAGAGCTACCCAGTTATCTCGCATATATTCAACTAAATCTTGCACATAAGCTTATTTTCAACCCTTCCCTCTGTCCCTCCCTTTCATCAGCTTTTAAAATGCACCTTCCTGATAGAGTATTACGATCCAACAATCAAAATCTGTTCGAAGTATATAAACCAACTCGTCCCCCAGGAAAAAATCATCTGTCTTATGGCCTTGCACGCCTTTGGAACTCCCTACCACCTTCCATTCGCTCCACCCACCACCATTTTATTTTTAAAAGATCTCTTCATTCACATCTTGTATCCCATTTAGAATGCTCTTGCTCCCATCCCACATAACTTACTCTTGCAAATTCCATCTTCCTTCCTTCCTCTGTTTCCTCCTGCAACTCTCCTTGTTATTCACCCCTAACTCTTACATATTAATTGCAAATTCCATCTTCCTTCCTTCCTCTGTTTCCTCCTGCAACTCTCCTTGTTATTCACCCCTAACTCTTGCATATTACTATCCCTATGAAAATTGGAAATAATGCTCTAAGCCACACCCCGTAAGTGTTTGCTTCCGAATATGATATTATTTCTCAATATTTTCATGCTAAATTTCCTTTTAGTCTGTATTATCTATTAAGTATTTACTTGCAAATTATTTTTCTGTATCTTTAACCTTTGTATAAGAGTATAATTTGTGCAACTATTAAGAACAACCTATTGTAACCTTTTTAGTTTTGGAGCTTTTCTCCCCAGGACTCCATTGAAAACGGGTTCATTTGGCCCAATGGACTATCCTGGTAAACCAACTGCAAATAAAAATAAATAAATAAATTTAATATTAAGTCATATGCATATTTGCAAGGGCTGGTTCCCGCCCTTTCGCAGTCTTGTATTCTTGGTACTGGTACCCTAGCTGTTGCTGGGGACATGCCAATGCTTTTCAGCATTATCCATCTGCATATATCCCTTCTTACAATTCAAAGTCTCAAGTGCTGCAGTGATAAAACATCAACTACCAAATGTACAGCTGATAGAGTATTTAAAATGTGAAATCCTCAAACATTTGTACAACAGAAAGTAGTGCAAAATGTGAAATTTCCCAAAATTTGCAATGCAGAAAGTAGTGCTGAAACACACACAGGCAGGCACATGCAAACAGACAGCAACACATACACATGTAAGTACACACAAAAAAGGATAAAACACATAAAAACTTTTGTCTAAGTAGGAGAGTGGGAAGATCTTCTCTTGTGCCTTCCATGTTGGGGGATTAGTCTGATATACCCTCTTACTTAAATGTGGCAAATCTGAGGTCATGCCACATTACATATTGAAGATTGTTTTTTATTATTATTATTAGCATCATCACAGTACAACAAACATTTGTGAAAAGGTATAGGTACTACAACTTCAGAACTATATCAGCACTTCTCTGTACAAGTACAGAACAGAGAAGGATACAACCCCCCCACAACAGGACTTACTCCTACTCTCGTGAAGAAAAAAATACTAAAGGCCTTCAATCTTCAAAAGCATACATTATCTCTATGCAGAACATTTGATCTTATGTGTCATTCTGTAGCATCTTACATGGTATCCTACATTTACAGTCTGCATATTGAGACCCCTACTGATTTTGGTGATTTTACTTTGCCAGACTTCATAAAACCTCTTTCCATGGTAGTTTAGTGTTTTAAAGTGAGTCTCCTTCCATTGAAATCATTGACTCCATTCCTTGTTGGTCATGTATTTTGGGTGGAGTGAGGATGGTCAGTGTTTAGTCCAAGCGCCTACTTGCTTGCCATACATTCATTGTGGTCTGTTCATGCATGATATCTTGGTGGTCACCTTACTTGAACAAGTGGGTGAACCTATAACTTTATGAATCTGTAAATTAATTTGTAAATTTAAACCTTAATTATTTGCAATGCCAACTCTATAGGTAATTTAATCTACAGCACTTGACTATAAGTTGAATTAAGTAGCTATATAAATTAACCAACCAACAAACAAATTTAGCATACCAACAGCAGCAAACTGTTAAAGGTATTCAACAAACTTTCAATATATAAGCTTCTTTAGAGTGAAGGTTCATCTAAAATTGCAGCCATAACAAACAAACAAATGTTATACAGTCCTAGGATTTGTAAGAATCATATGACAAGTTAAAATTGTTATGGAAATATTAAAAGACATATAAATTGCTTATACATTACCTAAGTTTACTATTATTATTGCTTGTATGCCTAGGCTGAGCCTGAAATTGGTCTTGCTGTCATCACAGCTCTACCCGTCAACAGAATGTAAATCAATAAGTTAATCCCAACATACAAAATATTCAACATTTTTTCTTGGAATCATATCCTTTTTACATGTTAATTCAGATTAGGTGGAGAAGTAGTGCTACTTCTGTGAGCTTGTCATTCAGATCAGGTGGAATATATACAGAATAGCTTGCTATTTAAATTTCCAACAGGAGAAGCCCATCATTAAAGTGCCTCCTCACCTGACGTCTTAGGAAAGGATGCAGCACCAAAAGTACATACTACAGGTCTGCACTGTCTTCTTCGCTAAAGTATTAGAGCCTGTCATACCACAGGTCTGCACTGTCTGCTTCACTAAAGTGTTAGAGCATGTCATACTACAGGTCTGCACTGTCTGCTTCGCTAAAGTATTAGAGCATGTCATACTACAGGTCTGCACTGTCTGCTTCGCTAAAGTATTAGAGCCTGTCATACCACAGGTCTGCACTGTCTGTTTTGCTAAAGTATTAGAGCATGTCATACTACAGGTCTGCACTGTCTGCTTCGCTAAAGTATTAGAGCATGTCATACCACAGGTCTGCACTGTCTGCTTCACTAAAGTATTAGAGCATGTCATACTACAGGTCTGCATTGTCTGCTTCGTTAAAGTATTAGAGCATGTCATACCACAGGTCTGCACTGTCTGCTTCGCTAAAGTATTAGAGCATGTCATACTACAGGTCTGCACTGTCTGCTTCGCTAAAGTATTAGAGCATGTCATACTACAGGTCTGCACTGTCTGCTTCGCTAAAGTATTAGAGCATGTCATACTTCAGGTCTGCACTGTCTGCTCGCTAAAGTATTAGAGCATGTCATACCACAGGCCTGCACTGTCTGCTTCGCTAAGTATTAGAACATGTCATACTACAGGTCTGCACTGTCTGCTTCGCTAAAGTATTAGAGCTTGTTCAGGCCTTTGGTCAAACAAACTTCTACAATTTTTTCCTACATAAAAATCCTTCCAGGGATGTTTTGGTAATGTACTGCATATTGTAAACAGATAGCATGACTTTGTGATCATTTGAACAATCTTTCACATACTTGAAGAACTTATAGATGCAAGTACCGAAATTCTTTTTGAATACACAGTTAATGTTTACTCCATAATTGAAAAAGTATTTGTTCTAATTTTCTAACACTTTATTGGCACACACACACACACACACACACACACACACACACACACACACACACACACACACACACACACACACACACGTGTGCATGTGTGTCTCTCTCTCTCTCTCTCTTTATATAGGTGTGGTGGTCATGCATAGAAAGACTTGTATCTAGCAAAATCTGTCAGCTTGAAAAAATACAAGGATCTCATCTTTAATTGAGGAATCCAAGGAAAGAGTACATATTGGAGGAATGGCTTTAGGGAAAATGGGAAGAAAATTATTTTTGTGACATTACTACACCTAAGCTTAAGCAAAGGACAGTGGTGAAATGCAGCAGGATCCTGGATGCACAGAGCGAGGATAGATCTAAGAATTGCTGACCTTAAACTGTAGTGTCACACTTGATGAGTTATTGTGAATGTCTTCCCTCCTCATTTTATTGAAAGGAATGCTCATTAAATTTGTTTCCCCCCCATACTGATGCCACAGAAAATTAAAGAGTATTTTTAAACTGAATGACATCAACTCAGGGAAAACGTGAAATGTATCCATGTATTTTGATGTATCCATTAATTAAAGTCAATGGAAGATCCCTAAGGTGATATCACCTAGGGAAACACAACATTTATTTGGGCCATGGCTTGAACAGAATGTTAATAGATTTTTATTAAAAAAACACATCCCAAGTAAATAAGAAAGAACTCTAGTGCAAGATGTACTGTGACACTTGACTCACCAGTTGCTATGTTGTACTGTGACAATACACTTTAAGGAGGAAGGGAAATTTTATCTGGTAGAAAATGTTGAATGAGAAATTACTAGAGCCGTGAGGTAATAGAGAGCCCTGGGGTGTGTGGAAAGCCTTCGTTATCATGGAATGTATGAACAGGAAGAGAAAAGATCAGTGGTTATGACCTCATTGTACATAATTGTCTGAGATAGGAAGTCATACCTCTCAACCTCTTGGCACAAGAATTCTGGACAAAGACATAAGTAATGCGGGGACAAAGACCTAAAAATAGAAACAAATTGTAAATATTGCTCTTATAAATGTAGAAAATTGCTAGAAGAAAAGGTTTTGTGTTGTCATGCATTTTCTGAAGTATATGATGTCTGAAAACCAAATGTATATCACTATTTAGTGAATTCAGTCTTTACTGTTTTGTCAGAAAAACCACACATTTTATGAACACAGACCAAAAATATAATACACAAATCTGGACATTCTGTGAAAATCTTGACAGTGGAGAAATATGTGCAGGGTGAGAAGGGTGGAACTGAAGATGAATGGCAGTTATGGAGAAAGGGGCAAAGGTGGTAGCTGGAAAAGCTGAGGCAGATAAATTCAGAGATGGTTACAGAAAATAGAATTTAACATTAAGGGTGGTATGTACTGAGCCATACTCTCAGTGGTGGGGGAAGGGTGGCATATTTCGGCAGAGCAGTGTAAGGATATCAGAGAAAAAGGAACACAATAATGAGGTTAGAGTATGCGAACAGCAGTTATCCGAGACTTATAAAAGTGCCAGGATTTTTATTACAAGAAATTTTAAAAAGATGGTAGTGATTGTACTTGTGCTTATACTGGGGTGTACAGTCTCTATTAATTTTCCATTTTGTAGTACAGCCTGGATTTTCTTCATTTTCCACGTTCCAGTTTTACAAATTGTGGTATCGTTCCTGGTTCTTTTAATGTTTTAATATTCGGTACATGCACTGTACTGAAAGTTACATCTGTTTTGTTTTGCTAGAACCAGGGCTGATTCTAAATTCTAACCCTCCTCAGATTCACAGGGTAAACCAGTGTACTTTGCATCTACACAGTAACAAGTTCATCCAAATGCTGACCGATCCAGTCTGAGCTTTCCTTTAAGAAAGGAAAAATAAATCATATTAGTTAGTGTGGAGGAAGGATAAAGTTGTAAGTTCAGGGTACAACTTCACACTTTCTTCTCTGATGCTACTAGCTTTTTTTGGAAGGATCGTAGTGGTTTCAAGATAAGTTTTTGAACAAAGTAACTTACAGATTTAATATCTGGCATAGAGCCTGCTTGAGAACATGCTGTTCTTAATTTTGAATACATCGATGCCAAATCTGTCGGCCTCATTTCTTTTTAATGTCTGCTTGTATCTCCTTCCCAAATGTATACATAACTATGTTTATAATTCTTTTCTTCTATTTTTCATCTTGCCACTTACAACCTTAGTTCCAACTGTATGCGTTTATTATACTATCACACTGCTACAAAACTTCCTGAAAAAATAGGGGTCACAGCCATTTTTAGTTTCCTGTTCAGATATTATTTCTGCATCTGGTTTATCACAGACCATTTCTTGTTCTGTTTTGCACTAAAGTGTAGTCTGTGCTTGGAGATTTGTAGATACATTCCTGTCTAATTCAGTTAGACATTTTTTCCCTTCAGGATCATATTCAGGTGCAGATTTCATTTACATTACTTTTTGAACAGGATTCCAGAGTAAGAAATTAATTTGGAATACTAATTCTAAAATTGTTGTGTAACAGCGAGTTTTAGCTTTAAGCACATAAAATAAATGGTTCATTTTATTAGAAACCAATTGTACTAAATTAAATACAGTATATACACTAAGTCTTTCAGAATGTCAATGCTATTTTTTGTATGAATGTTGTATTAATATTTTTAAATACCCTAGTTACAAAAAAAGTAACCAAATATACATGTATGTAGAACAATAAAGACACAGAGATGGCAGAAGCTGCCATCTGCATGGCTGTCTTAGAGTACTTAGTTCTTCAGTTCGGTTCCTGGATGCAGTGTGTTTTCTGTGCAGACTCAGCATCTCCAGTCTGTGTTTGTTTCTTTTTTGGAAATGGTCTTTTTTTTTTTTTTTTGTAAATGGTCTCATTTTCTCTTACATCTCAAGCCATGTCATGGATGAATTTGTCAGTACTCACATTGCTAGTATGTATCCGTGTCATGTGTTTGAGTCCCCTGTGATTCGTTGGTGTTGCATCCAGGATTAGTTTCTCTGCCTTATGCTGAGAACAGGATACACTGAATTTTGCAGAATGAATAAATGAACTGAGCACATACATGAGTAGAAACACAGTTTCAGTATAAGGCTGGGAATGCAAAATAAGTGAGGTTCAGGGAATGGAGAAATAACTTTCAAATTTCTTTGCACAAGAAACAAGGACATAGGCAAAAGTAATGAGGTAAAAAGACTCAAAATCAGGGACAATTCACTTTGAAAATTAACTGAACAAAAAAGTTTTGAACCAATGTGCATTTTCTGGAATAAGATGTATGAAATTCTAACGTTTTGGCATTATTGACTAACTTCTGTCCTCCGTGATCTACTACAAAATACAATTTATAGGGGATAAAACAAAAATATGAGTCCAAATCAGGGACAGCTGAGATCTGTGAGTGGAGACGCTGCCCAGGGAGGTTAGGAATGAAAAGCCGATACTGGCATCTGATGGAGGCAAGGGATGACACCCACCCACCAAGTAGCACATTCTGCCACAGTAGCCATGACAGGTGCATTTTCAGGTGTATTCTTGTGTCCACGGGATAGCAACAGAAAACTATAATGGCTGCCAAAGTGATAGCCTCTCCTGCTGATTTGAACCACTGGATAAAGAAGGGAACCTAATGACTGTCAGACATGGGGAAAAAAGATATAGGTTCATAGATTCATAGGTTCATAGGATGATACTAGGCTATTGGCCTGGAGGCCCTTATAAGCCTAACCAAGAATTTCACCCATGTTCCCTCAAAGTCCGCACCTGTTTCCCCTGTCCAGGAGGGACACATGTGGGATACCAGGGGTGTATTTTCTGTTTCCCATCCAGGCGTCCAGGTTCCTCTTAAAGAGGTACTTTGCTTGACATTGAGAGGGAGTTTAGTCCACAAATGGGGGAGTCTTTGGGACACAATCTATCCCGCCAACAAGTTTTATTAATGTCAAAGACCAGGTTAAGGCCTGGCATGCGGGTTGATTGAGTGGAGTTTGTCTTACAGATATGCAGCAACTCCATCAAGGCTGGGTCTGAGATGGTCTTGTTATACCACACACAGGTCGCCTCTGAGCAGTCTGTGTGAGACTGAGTAGAGGGACACGGCTTTTAGCCTATCTGTATAGGATAGATGTTTGACACCCTGGATTTTCCTGGTCAGGAACCTCTGTGGTCTCGCCAACTGCTGCATATGCTTGGCAAGGTACATGCCGAAGGGGGCATTCTACTCAGTAATGGGTCTGGTAAGGGAGGAGTACAGGGATGTTATGACCTCCTTATTCCTGGATGAAATACACTTATTTATGAGGTGAGCCATGCAGATAGCCTTCCATACAATGGAGGCAATGTACTAGTCAAAACTGAGGTTGCTATCAACCTGGGTGCCCAAGTCCCTCACAACTGATTGCGTGCTTAGTATGTTGTTATTAATGTGATAATTAGCGGGGATGCCATTTTCCCCAAAGGGGATAATGATGCATTTCTTGGCATTCAGTTTGCCATTTTCCATCTGCCATTTTCCTCCCTTCTTTATCTTTTACAGGTCTTTCTGGTTTGCTGTATCTTCCAGAAAGATTCCTTATGGTATTATAGAGCTCCTTCATGTTTCCCTTATGGGCTGCTTCCTCAGCTTCTGATGTCAGTAATTCTATATTTTGTCTCTTGTCTGTTTTGATACACTTCTTCACTGCTGTTTGTGCATGTGGATATTTCTCTTGTGCTTTGGCCTTTCCTGCTCTTCTATGACTGTTGTTGACTTCTGCCTTCTTCAACTTTCTATCTTCTATCTTCTTCATTGTCTCTTTTGAGATCCACTCCTTGTGGATATATTTTTTGTGTCCCAGTATTTCTTGACACGTTGATGTGATTGCTCTCTTCACACCTTGCCACTGTTCATCTAAGGTCTCCTCCTCCAGTAACTCCTGGAAAACTTGGAATTTATTGGAGAGTGTTATCTTAAACTCATTTATTGTATTTTTTAACAGGATGACATTGTAAAATTGTCTTTGGTTGGTCTCTTCTGTCCAGTTCCTTTTCAGTTTAAGTTTCAAGGGGGCAATAAAAAGTTGGTGGTCAGTAGCAATATCTACACCTATTTTCACACGTGCATCCTGAAGGCACATCCGGAATTTCTTCCCAATACATATGTGGTCAGTCTGGTTCTCTTTTAAGCAATTTGGTGATACCCAAGTTACTTTATGTATCCTTCTATGGTGGAAAAACTCCCTGCTATGACCAAGCTTTTTTTTGCACGCATGTCAGCCAGCTTCTCCCCATTGTCGCTCACCTCACCTAGGGCCTGTTTACCCATGATATCCTCATAGTCTCAGTAGTCACTGACAATCTTGGCATTAAAATCTCCCATGACTTTCATTTATGTACAATGCTTAGGAGTCTTTTGTAGAATTCCTTCTTAATCCCATTGTCCCTGTCATTAGTAGGCGCATAACATTGTATAATATCCATATTAAGCCTATGATTCTTAGTTCTGAAAAAAGCTGTGACTGTTCTAGGACCATGTGCCTCCCATCCAATTAGAGCTCCATGGGCTTTCTTGGATAGGATCAGTGCCACTCCTTGAGTGTGTGGTGCATCTTCTTCCTCATGCCCTGAAAACAGCAGTAATTCTCCTGAGGCAAGTCTTCTCTGGCCCAATCCATTCCACCTAGATTCATTGATCCCCATTATACCGAGGTTATAATTTCTCATTTCTTTTGCCACATGCACTGCTTTTCCTGTTTCAAACATGGTGCACACTTTCCATGTTTCTGTGATGGTTTTAGTCCTGGTGGAGATGATGGTCCTCGATCCAGTGGCTTCCTTATCCAGGCTTTCATCACCAGATGTCATAAAGGATCTCTCTGGTATGCTTTTGTATTAAGCTTTTCCCTACTCATCATTTATTTTTATTGCAAACTTTTGTCAATTGGGTAAGGCTACTGAAAAAAAGTTACACAGCAGTCAAATGATGGTAGACAGAATCAAACCTTGTACCCAAGGTACAGGGAGCAGCTCATTAATGACTCATAGTCTCAGTCCTCTGCGCTGACATATACTTAGCGATTTATTTGTGTGCTTGCTAACAATGCAGCTCAATTAAGTGTTTCACTATTTCCAAATCCTAACATTTAAGAAGACTGTGCCTAGCCAGTCTAAAACTTTCCTTCTACTGTTTCTAGCACTTTTCACTCCTCAATCACATTGTTCTTGAGCGCAACATTTCCTACCAGTCAGTTACTACATTCTTACTAAAAATAATATATACAGACACTGTATGGTTAATTACTGCCAAGGCCCCAGCTTTCAGTTTTGTACACAATGTGCTCTCTTAAGTGGATTTGGACAATTTCTCCAAATGTCTCATATGGAAACTTGCAACATCAGTATTTCTGTTTATTAGTGTAGAAGAGGACATGCTGTAGATATACATGTAAAAAGATAATTTAACAGTTAAAATCAGAACCCTGTTTTTTGCCAATTTATTTTCTGCCAATCCTTTGATGGTTCCATCTACTTCTGCCTTACTTTCCTTTTTTCTGCTTCCTCCATATATTACCTTGTCCTAGCTTACCATCACCAAACACTTCCTACGTAAAACTCTTTAACTTTTGTTTTACTTGTGATTAATTTTCATCATAATATAGACATCTAATGCTTTTGTATACTTGCTTTCTCCTGTACCATTTACACAGGTCATCATTGCAAGCCTGAGTGCAAACACATTCCTTCCAAAAGGCAGTATCATCATATATTCCCGTAAATGCTTCAAAAACAAATGTATGTAACATATGTAGTACAAACAACTCTGAAGGCATCCTTGCTGAGCAAGTTTATGAATATCAGTACTCCACCTGCAAAAGATCCTTCGTCCATAAATTCTTCTTACTGAGAACATTAACAGATTGTTACTGTTTTGCTGATTTGCATTTTTGTTTCTACCGTTATTTTTGAAATGGATTTAAGAACACAGCCACTTGATAGGTCGATAATTATAAAAAGGAATTTAAGAGCAATGTTTCTGAATAAATTTATGTGTATATGTCTTCCACTTCTGTATCTTCCACCATATCAGACTTATTCTCTTCCTTTATATTCTTTGAAGCAGGTGCTTCACAGTGAATTTTTCTTATAACGAGACAGGTGCTACAGAGTGCCTTTTCTTTATAACATGAGAATTAGTCATCTCCTCACATTTGTCCTCCTTTTCTGTTGTTGCCTCTTCATTCCTTGCAACTACTTATTCGCTTACGTTATTTTCAAAAAAGCTATACATGAAGTTTTGACGTGTGTATAAAAATCCAATAAGTAGACAATAGAATAAAAGACAAAAATAGAAGTAGGAAAGCTATTCTGTTAAAAGCTACATTCACATAACTAAAAAGAAAAGGAGAATATTTTTTCTGTATGCTTTCCCCTGCCATGCTGAGCTGAATTGTCCCATTTGTTCCCTAACTGCAAAAACCTCCATCATGCAGATCTAGTAGGTTGTGTGCCATCCAGAGGAGTCACCATCCTGGCAGGTATCAGGGCATTTGCATCCTTGCGGGCATTCTGGCAATTAGAGCTTTTTGAATTAGCCCATCCCTGGACAGAGGGACAAGCTACCAGCATCACCATGGAGACCCACAATGCCCCTTCCATGTGAAAGAACACTCCCACTCACATTTTAATAAGTGCTACCACAGTACAATGGCTTGGTGGGACGAAAGTACAGCTCAGAATGCCTACTTTTCCTCATTCTTCCTGCAAAGTGCAATCAGAAGTTATGAATCCTGCTCAGACCCTCCCTCACCCTCAGATGGGTATATCCATCTGCCTACACCACTAAGTGTCCAAGCTTCTAATCAAACTCAAGTCACTTTGGTCATAGTTAGGTGGCTAGCTCTCTATGCTAGTGGCACAGACTGAACAAGAATAAAATTTAACAAAAATAACAGTCACTGCATTTCACAATTATAACCCTTTATGTTCCTCCATTTGTACATTTCCAAACAGTAGTAAAGCCTCTGTAATTGATAATTAGTATTATTTACCACCATTACTCATGTTCACATTCCCACCAGCAATGAACGGTTATGACTGATTGCATCACACATTACAGGGGTCAAATGAATAATATGCCATATTTATCTGTATAGATTTATCTCTTTATTATGACTATACAGTAAGACTGTTGAAGAATGACATTTCGATTTTCCATAATTTCTTTCTTCCACTACCCATCACAACATTACGGATCAGCTCCATTACAGTTGAGCCAAAAGCCCCATTTCTGTATAGTTTCAGGAATAAATCTACACTGGTAGTATGTAGTTCAAGGCCTATATGTAAAAAAACACGTTTTAAGGAGAGTTGAATACAATCATGTAAAAGCAACTATAGGAAGAAAGCAGCAGATACTATAGAAATAGCAGAATATAGCCATCAAATAAATACCCGGTACTTATTTATATTGTGAGTATAAAAGAAAAGGACAGATACTAATGCATTATATTTGCATAATTTACATTTGCATCATATATTTCAACCTCTTTACTCAAGAATTCTGAACAAAGCCAAAAATAATGGGGGGGGGGGGTCCATAATCAGGGACAAGTTTTAAATATTACTCTATTTCACTTAAAAAGTTAATAGAAGAACAGTTTGTGTCAAAATGCATTTTGAATAATAAAAGTATGAGACTAGTGTCTGGTATTATTGACTGCCATCCTCATTGATTTACAAGAAAATCAAAAGTTTTATGAGCAACAGGTATAAGGTAAAATCAGATAATATTCTTCAAAACATGGCTCACTTAGTCTCACAGTTTCATTACTTTCTGTTTAACCTGCAGCTTCTACTTGACTAACAAGTTAAGTTGTGTTACCTTTCATCCAGCAAAACTGTTGCTGTATGTCTACCCCATGGATTCTTAAATTCCATCACTGCTTTGGTGGACACCATTTCTTCAGGAAGGCTGTTCCAGACATTCACCATCCTTTCTGTTAAAAAATAAACTTCTTCAAATCTTCCACTAGACTGCCACATTATATGTGAAATTAAGTCCTCCTGCTTTCATATAGCACAGTTTTTGGAACAGTGTGCCACTATGGCTGGTCCCAAGCCCAGGTGAGAAAAGAGGAAAGTTAGGCAAAGGGCTAGCAACCCCTCCCTTTAAAAAAATAAAATGCTATAGAAACACATATGAGAAACCCAACAGCCAGTGCTTCAACAAAGTGTTAGTTTAAGGGTGTGCACACTTATGCAACCAGCTTATTATACATATTTTTATTTTTTTTATATTTATTCCCTTAACAGATTTGTTTGTTTTTAAATAGAGTTGTACAGGTTACATTAAAGGTGGGAAAAGTTTTGAAATGATTTATTGTGGTCTCATTTTTTTATATCACAATAACCTGGCATTTTAACAGGGGTGTGTACACTTTTTATATCCACTGTGTGTGTATATATATATATATATATATATACATATATATATATATATATATATATATATATGTACATAGAGAGAGAGATAGAGGGTGACTGGGGTGTGGGAGCAGAGCCTGTACATTAGGAAGTGGAGGTATACACCCATACAAAAATGATGTTTCCATTGTGTTTTAGTTCTTATGATTATTATGGAGTTTAAATATTTTTGTTCTGATGTTCCACACCTTTTATTTATTCATTCATTCATTCATTCATTCATTCATTCATTCATTCATTCATTCATTCATTCATTCATTTTTTTCACTTCATAACTAGGTATGTGGGCTAGTCCTTGAACACATTTAGCCATGATCCAGGCCAGTTGGCAAAGACATAACAGATAACAATCAATTGTAGGTTTATAGGTTCGTAGGTAGGTACTAGGCTATCAGCCCAAGGGCCTAAGGAAGCCTAGCCAACAAAGATCCCTGGCTTACACCACCCAAGAAAGAAATTTTCCTGTGCCCCTGTCGAGCAGAGCCACAGAAGTGATCCCCGGGGTGTATTTCCTATTTCCCATCCACTCATCAAGATTTTTCTTGAAGAGTGCTAATGAGGAACTTTGCTTGACATAGATGGGTAGCTTGTTCCAGAGTATGGGAAGTCTCTGGGACAGGAATCTATCCCTCCAACATGTCCTGTTTATTGTGGTGACAAGGTTTAGGTCCCTAGACCATGTAGCTTGGAGGAATTGGGATTTCTTTAGCTGCAGCATGTCCAGCAGCTCTGAGTTTGACATAGCTTTATATGTTAGGCAGAGATCACCTTAGAGAAGACGATATGCTATGGAGTAAAGCTGGATTTTTTTGAGATGTTCAGTGTAAGGCATCTGTTTGAGGCCAGTAATCATCTTTGTGAGGTACTTCTGTGGCCTTTCCAGCTGCTGCAGATGTCTTGTGAGGTACATTCCAAAAGGGGCGTTGTACTCTATAATGGGTCTAATGAGTGTCGAGTAGAGGAGAACAATGACCTCTTTTTTCTTTTGTGATGAGGTTGCCACGTAGAAGGATTTCCTGACTACTGTGGCGATGTGATTATCAAAGGAGAGACTACTGTCCACCCGGGTCCCAAGGTCTCTTATCACACATTCAGCATTAAGTAGACTGCCGCTTATGTGGTAGTTCATGGGTACAGAGTTTTTACCAAAGTGGATGACAGTGCACTTTTTGGCATTGAGCTTGAGGCCATAGCTCTGACACCAGGCATCTGTCTCAGTGAGGCCCTTCTGTAGGATGTCCACATCATTTGGGGACTCGACTATGGCTCATCTGCAAACTTCATTAGCCAAAGGCCTTCTGTGTCAGCCTGTACTCCAGAGACGTTAATACCAAACAGGAGAGGTCCCAGGACTTAACCCTGTGATACTCCACTTGTCACTGATTTGAAGTCAGATTTGGACTCTGCAACTTTTACAGTGTGGGTTCTGTCAGTGAGCCAGTTGGCAACCCATCTTGTGACATAGGGATTTTTACCTAGTTTAGTGAGTTTAGCTGTAATTCCAGAATGGGGGATGGTGTCGAAAGCATTGGCGAGGTCAAGATAGGCTGTGTGAACCATCTTACTCTAGTCTACGGCTTTGGTGACTGCCTCAAAGAAGTTGATCAGGTTCAGGAGGCATGATCTGCCTTTCACAAACCTGAATTGGGTGGGGTCCAGAGTTTGGAGGTTACCAGTGTCATTGTTTATGAATTCCATGATGATATGTTCCATGGCCTTACAGACCAGGCTCGTCAGGCTAATAGAGCGATAGTTGCCAGGATCAGTGGTGGTTCCCCCTTTGTGGAGTGGGATAACTGTTGCTGTGCACCATTCAGTGGGCACAAAGCATGACGTGAGGCTATGATTGAACATGGTGCTTAGGTGGGGAGTCAGTTCATTCTGAAGTTCGTGTAAAACACAGCCTGGGATGTTGTCCAGTCCCATGGATGCTGTGTTTTTGGCTTTAGAGAGTGTAACTTTTACCTGCGTAGTTGTGATTACAGGGACTCTGCATTCTTCCTGTATAGATATGGGGCCTTTAGGGTGTGAGGGGGGGGGTAAAGTTAGCACTGAACCTTTCTGCCAGGATGTTGGCAATATCAGTTGGTTCTGTAATTTTCATGCCGTTGTGCTGTAACTCAGAGCAGATTTGGGTGTTGCCATTGAGATTCTTGACATAGCTGTAGAATGCTTTGTGGTTGTCCCTAGAATCAGTGGCGATTTTGTTTTCATAGCTAGCTTTGGAGGATCTTATAAGGGATATCAGCTTCTTACTGAGGCTGACCAGGGAGCTCCTCCACTCATGGGATTTTACTCTCTTTTGTAACAGTTTCTTCCTTCTGTTGTAGAGTTTGTTTATGGCAGGGGACCACCAGATTGGCTTCTTTTTTTGGAAGATAGTGTCCTGGTTCTGTTAGGGATAGCACGATCCATGCACTCGTGTAAGTGCTTATAGAGTGCATTTGTGTAGGATTCAGCAGTTGTAACTGTATTGTCCATCTGCATGGGTGTCATGAAGTTCGTCACCTCTGTCTTAAGAGGATGAAGTTGGCTTTGGAGAAATTTTTTTACCATGGTTTCCTTAATGGGGGGTCAGGGTGGGATGTGAATATCTAGGGTGATTAGCTTATGGTCGGATCTGACCAACGAGGAGTTGACTTCAGGTGTGGAAGACCGGTCACTCATGTTGGTAATGACTAGGTCTAGGATATTGTTGCCCCTGGTGGGGGTGTGGATAAGTTGATTCAGGGCATTGGAATTTATGAATTCCAGAAAGCGTTGAGTGAAGGAGTTGGTACATGAGTAGTTTTCCCAACTAATAGTGGGGTAGTTGAAATTGCCCATTATTAGGGTGTTTGGTTGAACCCTAATATTTTCCAGTATATCAAGAAAAGAGGAGTGGGAATCCTGGGGCATGGTGGTGGATATGTAGCAAGCTGCAGTTTGGATTGCAGTTTTTCCCAGAGTTAGTTGCACTTGGATAACCTTGGATGCATTATGCTGAGCAACTAGCCTGGAGATGTGGATATCCTTAATGAATATGGACACACTTCTGCCTTTGGTGTTCCAGTCCAGGTTAGATGGCTGAAAAGTGTGGTATGACTTATAGCCTGGTAATGCAAGGCTGCTCTCTGGAGCCTTGAACCAGGTCTCAGTCACTGCTCAAATATCGATTTTCTCCATTTTAAGGAGTGCCTCGAGGGAGTGCATTTTGAGATTTAGACTTCTAGCATTGAGTAGCATTACCCTCAGTTTTTTCTTGTTTGTTGCTGTTACGGTGGTGAATTTGTCATTTGAACCTTGCCTAAAAAAGGCACTATAAGGGCGGCAAGAGCCTTAGCCAGTATTCAGAATCCCAGGGGTGACAGGTGCAGGCCGTCTCTGGCAAAGCATCGTGGTCTGTTGACCATGTTGTCCCAGGCAGACAGATAATGGATCCCCTTAGAATGACACCATAAGCTTAACCAATTGCTGAAGTCATTCATTTTGTCCTTGTACTGCGTTATTATTCTGGGCAATGGCAGGATGCTACTCAGGGCTAGGGTCATACCTGCCTGTGCTACAAGAATGAACACCTCTTCCATGTTTCTTTTTATGTAGTCCAGGGAGGTACGTCTCAGGTCATTCACACCAACTTGGGCAATGACTGCATCATATTTGTACTTGTTGTGGAGTGACCTGAGTGTGTGCGTTATGTGGCAGATCCTGGCACCTGACAGGCAGCTGACAGTAACCTTCTCCTTGTTTAGCCTGGTGAGTGGGACATCAGTGTGCCTGACTATAGAGTTAGCTATGACTAGTGTGTTGGGTACGTTGCTTTACCTTATGGGCTCTGGTTGACTGGCACACTGAGTCTGTGGGCTATGTGTCATTTGGGTTGTGTTGGGGGTGGAGGTTGCTTGTGTTTCTGCTTTGGAGGTCTCTGTTGCTTGAGCAAATTATTATTGAGAGCCTCTTTGAATGCTTTTGTTTTTCTATTTGTGGATTTTGGTGGTGTAGGTTTAGTGGGACTATGTGATGAGTGTGGTGTGGTGCAAGTGTTTACTTTCTCCTCTTGACTGTCAAGTTCAGTCTTGGTTGAAGAGATCTTTACCTCCAGTTTGGCTAGATAAGTGCATCTCTCACAGGTTGTAGTGTTGGGTAGTAGGAGGAGAGGGTTGTCTATGTATATGAGGCAATTGCTACATTGCCCCAAGATGCCCAGATTGTAGACACAAATGGGACATAAACATTTATAAGGTAATATTTAAGAAGAAAATGCAAAAGATAAATGAAGTCAAGCAGTAAGCAAAATATACAGCATGGTTTATATCATAATATTAATACAGGGGAAATAAAAAACGGAAAAGCAACAAGCAAAATATACAGTGTCAGTTATACTGTGAAAGATATATCAGGAAGTAAAGAATGAGATACAACAGTTCTCAACCACTACTCTTAAATGTTTGGATTTGGGAAGTGCTATACACAATTATGAAACATGAATTTAGCAGCTGACAGGTTTGGGAACAGAAACTTAATCTTCTAGTAATATGTTATACAAGAATAAAGTGTGGCTACTTTAAGGCAATGATCCTTCCCCACCTAAGCTCGATTTCTCTCTCTCTCTTTCTCTCTCTCTCTCTCTCTATATATATATATATATATATATATATATATATACACACACACACACACACACACACACACACACACACACACTGTCTTTGAAAGTTTTTAGAAGTTGTTATTCTCTGTGTAGGCTGAAATGTACATGTGCTACTGTTGTGTGGAATAAAAAACAAAATCTTAACTTTAAATTGCCCCTGTGCTATTGCCATTTCTTGGTATTGATATAAATTAGGGGCATCACACTTCTTTCCTCCTTTCTCTAAATGTGAGTGTGCTGACTATTTTGTCTTCATATTGTAGGTTGATCTTCAGATGGATTGTTGCTGTCAATCTCATGTTGTGTGTGTGTGTGTGTGTGTGTGTGTGTGTGTGTGTGTGTGTGTGTGTTCTTGTGTCTACTGCTGTGCATTGCAGCATTGGCTGGCCTTCTTCCTGAGAAGGACCAGGGCATATTTAACTTGTGTGCAGATTCTGCAGACACAGACTAACCACATGAGGGGCCTTGCGGTTATGGTGGTGTCTTAAGAAAACCTCACTGGTGTATGACGTGTCACTTTTATGTAAATTTACTTTCTACTTTCAAATGTACTTACTAGAACAGGAACCAGTTTAGCTGGTTGTACAGTTTATTGCAGTGGGGGAGGATCAGCCAGTGTCATTGTGAGTTGTTTGCAGCAGTGTTGTGTGAACACTTGCCTTGTCAGTTATATTATTATCTCCCTTCCCCTGCATCAGAAGCTGTGCATTTCAGAAAGGCTAGGTCTTGTATTGTATTGCTTACTGGCTAAGCCATGTGCTGTGTTGTTACTTAGGTATCGCACCTGATCACTGCTAGAAAGACCAATCCTGGAGGTTATCTACATTCACTTAATCATGTGATTTATTGTTTCGGATGTACTCGGACTAACAGCTGAATTAGATGCTTGCTTAGTTATGCTATCACTTCCCTCTGCTCTCAACTACTTCTCATAAAATAACTGTCTGTAGACCACACAGGGAACTGAACCTTGAATGTGCTTCCTGGAATAAGAAGCCTCTGAAGACAGGGAGACTGATATATTTCATGACGAGGTGATTTTGCTGCACTTCAGCCTATATTCTGCAATCTAGCAGTATGTTCTACATCTTCTGTTTTTCTTAGTGTTTTGCTGATATTCTTAGGTCCTTCACAACATCTGTTAAATGCAGCAGTATGCTTCTGTCATTGTCATTCCTCTTTTATTTGGGCAAGCTTTTTAATAAAAAGCTTCATAAACGTTTTATTAAAAAATAACCTGAATACATTTCATATATCTGTCTGATATCACCTCATTGATAATGTTTGATCTGTGACCCAGAGGGTGACAGGACTAACGAGAAACAGAGTACAAAGGATTAGTCCAGGTAAAATCACTTTAGCTAGCAGACCTAGGAGACTCACAGATGGATAGCATTATTACCTCACAGCAAGAGGTTCCCGGGTTTGATTCTCGGCTAGAGTGCCTTCTGTGCAGAGTCTGCATGTCCCCCTTGTGTTCACGTGGGTTTCCTGTGGGTGCTCCGGTTTCTTCCCACATAATGTTAGGATGCAGCTAACAACTTAAGTAAACAGGCATCCAAGCATGCATAGTGGTGTGTTGATTAAAGTCTGTGGCTGCATCCACACACTGCTCTTATTGCTGACATATTAGGAAAAAAGGTCAAGTGAATCCATCATTTTATTGGTTTATAAAGAAAATTACAAATAAGAGTAGCACAGATAGTATGAATAACTATTGGGTAAATGCATCATGGTGCTTCAGGCACATGATGCAAAAAGTACAAGAGTGAAGGTGAGCAAAAAAAACTTCTAACTACTTAAAGCCCACTATAGGCAGGAGTGTTGCTTTAAAAAAGTGACCTGGAATCTTCACTCTGTTTAAGTGAATTAGACAGAGACAAACTGTGTACAATTGATGCTGTGGGATGTCAAATGTAGGTCTTATCAGACTGCAGGTTATTACCGTTTCTTACTACTGACCATTTGTGCTGTACTGCCAGGTATCGTGTTATCTATTTTCCCAGAATTCTTCTAAACTGGAGAAAACTGTAGACTGCAGAGGAGTTTGTTTCCTGCTGGTGGTTAAAAAAAAATGAAATTTCATTATGTTAAGTGGTTCTTTCTTTTCCAGAGTCTCCTAATTATTCTCAGCACATTTACACAACAGAGGGGTGAAAATATACCTCTTAATTTAGAGTGTCAATGAGATCATTTGGGCAGGAAAGTCTCAACTAAATTAATATTTGCTATCTTTCATATCACTTTAGTTTTACATCAGAGCAGGCCAACTTCCAGTTCATTACTTTTTAGAATACAATTTAAAAAGCTGCATTATTCTGTTTAACACAATAAACATTGTGACCAATAACATTTTCTGAATAGGACTGCCATTGTCTGAATTTCAAAGGCCAGCTTCAGAAATGTTATTAATAGTTCCACAAGGAAGAAAAAGAATCATAATTCTATGCCTACAGTAGCTCTCTAATGACTGAAACCCCAAAATATATATTAAAAGATCCTTGAACAAGTACAAGGCATATAGGCATTTGTTTAACAGTAGTCAGGGGAAGCTTTGTATTGCACAAAGTCCATTTGTTTATTTTAAATAAGTGAGAAGAAATTGCAGTAAATGAAAAAGCTTTAAGACATGAGCTTCATGTAATCACAAAGAAGAGATTAGTAGATACAGAGCACATGGCAAGGATTAATGCTCATTCAACCTGGTTGTGAACACAGAGCTAAAGTACACAAAGATGTCCTTCAAGGATGCATCTGCAGTCCTTACAAATGGGTTGTCCTGTCGTCAGGCAGCCCTTCGGTCGGCCGGATTCCAAAGTCTGGGTCTGGCTTCGGCTGGTGTCACACTTCACCCGACGTCATTGCGGCAGTTTTTCGGGTATAAAGGCATCAGCCGACGCCATTTTCCTCAGTCTTTCTTGCCGCGTGGCGCCCGAAGCAGAAGCTGTTCGCAAGTGCCGGTCGGTCAGATCCAGAGATTACTACTACCGAATACTACTTCGAAGACTTCTATAAAGCTAAGTACCCCGTTGGGGACTCTTTCTTGCCTCAGCCGATGTCAGAGAAAGTTAATAATTGTTTATCTTGTGGGAAACAAATACCTCATAAAGATTTCCACTCCTATTGCATACATTGCTTAGGCCCAGACCACGACGTAGCAGCTTGTCTAGCCTGTGCTTCTTTTAACCGACGGACGCTTAGACGTCGCTCGGACTTTGCTGAACAGATTTTCGGCTCCGATTTTGCCTACATTATGCCGTCGGATCCTCCGACTATGCAAATAACCAAAAAACGCAAAGAAAAGGACCGACACTCACGGTCCGTGGTTTCGGCTGAAGCCGCGGTTAAGCAATCCACGAGTGTCTCGGTTTCGGCCGAAACCGAGCAAGCGGTTCTTTCTTCAGCAGATAACTTGCCTTCTACCGAGGCCTCTTCTGTACTGGTAGAAACGGCTTCTGAAATCCAGCCTTCTGTTGCGATTTCACAGGATTTATCAGACACCATTCCACTAGATATTTCTACCCCTGCACGTGGAGCTGCTAGGCCTCCTCCAGCTATGTCTATTAAGGCCTTTGCCAGGGCTAAAGCAGCCAAAACTTCCAAACCTCTGCCTGCCAAGCCCCCCCTCACAGGCCCAGCACCAGTTCCCATATGCTTTCTTTGGCACAGGATCTCATCACTTTAATTCGTGGATCCCAGCCTCATCCAAACAGGGCCTCTCTCCTCCTCCAGAAAAGAGGCCTAGAGCAGAGCCCCTGAGCCAGTAGCCACAGATGATTCTTCTGATGATTCAGATCATACAGACCCTCCTGAGGCTTCTTATTCTCCTTACGAAGACTCTGATGCTGAGGAGTCCATCCCTTCAGCCTCTCCTCCTGAGGAATTTTCCTTTGGGGAAACCTTGCATGCTATGAGGGAACAATTTCAGTGGCAGGGCCAAGATTTCTCAGACTCTAGAAAAAGGCTTAGGACCTTTCTACACTTACCACAGCATAGGCCTTTAGCTATTCCTCCAGTTCTATCTGTTGTTGATGATGCATTTAATGATGCTTGTACTACTCCTGATACTTTACCTCCGGCTCCTGCTAAACCTGATAGGTACTACAGGGTCCCGGACACTCATCACCACTTATATAAGGCCCCTTTTGCAGATCCAGAGACTATCTCCCAGGGCCCTAAAGCTGTAGCAGCTACTACTTCTGAAAACCCCCTCCCCTCTGAAAGGGAATCCAGGTCCTTAGAGAGATGGGGTAAAAAAGTTTACACCTCTGCTACTTTGTCAGCTAGAGCTTTGAACTGCCAATTTCATATGATTCAATATCAAGAGTTTATGCTTGACCAGTTGACTAAAAAGCTGTCCTCTGATGAATCTTTAGATAAAAAGTATATTCAAGAAATGTTACATAACATACAGCAGGTTAGTAACCATTCTTTAAAATGTGGCTATGATGCACTGGAGGCTTCCTTTAGATCAGCCATGACTGGCACAGTTATCAGGAGGCATGCATGGTTGAAAGAGCAGGCATTACCAGACCATGTCAAATCTAAGCTTTTGGATGCACCTATGGACAAGGTCAATTTATTTGGTGCCCCCGCACAGCAGGTTCTGAAAAAGATGGAAGAGAAAGCAAAATCTGTGCAAACAGTAAAAGATTTCTTACAAGTTCAACCTCCAAGGTTTAGCAGGAATTGGCCCTCCAAGAATTGGTCCTTTCCAGAATCCTCTAAAGCACAAAGAGGCAGGAATAGGCGCTCTAGAGGCAGAAACCAATCCAGAGGTGCCTACAGGGGTCGCCAGTGGCAGGGTAACAACCAACGAGGCACGGATACAGCCACCACCACTACAACAGCTCAATCACAGTGACTTGGCGGTGACACCGCCTACCAGGGAACAACTAGAAGCGCCCTTAGGCGGAAAGCTAACATTATTTTCAAGAAACTGGCACTGCATTACAAGAGAAAAATGGATTTTGCAGACTATAGACAAAGGTTACAGGTTCCATTTCCATACATTACCAGGAAAGAGAGGAATGCCAAACCTACCACCTTCTCAAAGGGCAGAAGCTCAAAAACAAATATCTCAATTATTAAGAATGCGAGCTGTGGAAAAGGTACCAGTCATGGAGCAAGGGAAGGGATTTTACTCCAGGCTCTTCCTGGTACCAAGAAAAGAAAACAAATGGAGGCCTATTCTAGATCTGTCCGCTCTAAACACATTCCTCATTGTTCCAAAATTCAAAATGCTGACCCTACAGCAGCTTCTTCCCATGCTGGGCAAGGAGTCTTGGCTGGTAACTCTAGATCTCAAGGAGGCATACCTGCACGTCCCCATAAGACCAATTTGCAGAAGATACCTCAGATTTCTTGCAGGATCAGAGCATTATCAATTCTCAGCATTGCCCTTTGGCTTATCTACTGCGCCCAGAGTGTTCACAAAATGCCTGGCATCAGTAATCGCTCATTGCAGACTTCAGGGAATTCAAATCTATCCCTACCTGGACGACTGCCTGATACAAGCGGACAACAAAGCAAATTAACAGAAGACTTACAAAGAGTCATCTACCTGCTACAAGCCCTGGGGTACACAGTCAATACAAAAAAGTCAAAGGTGATTCCATCCCAAATAATAACCTTTCTGGGTGCAGAACTGGACACATCAAAACAAATGGCATTTCTAACTGCAGAAAAGAAAGAGCAACTTCCTCTCTATTTCTTGGCATTAACAAAGCAGAGCCATCTAACTGCAAGAAAAGTGCTACAAGCTCTAGGCTTCATGGCATCCTGCATAATTCTGGTCCCTCATGCCAGGCTTCATATGAGAAAGCTACAGTGGTACCTAAAGAATTTGTGGTCTCAGCACAAGCACAGCCTGGAAACCAAAATTCCAATGATCCCATGCCTGAAGCAAGAGTTCTTATGGTGGGCTCAGGCCTGTCAATCAAACACAGGACTGCCCTTCTGCAAAAGTCAACCAAGACAAACTATCACGACAGATGCCTCAGACCTCGGTTGGGGGCACACATGATGGACAAGTGCATTCAAGGCCTATGGACTCAAGACCAACTGCATCTGCACATAAATCTAAAAGAAATGATGGCAGTAAAATTGGCAATCCAGGCATTCAGACCTCTTCTCCACGAAGGCCAGCTGTTGATAAGGACAGACAACACCACAGTTATGTGGTACATCAACAAACAGGGAGGCACACACTCATACCCCTATGCCGGCTGGCACTAGACCTATGGGATGTGGCTCTAAGCTACAACCTTCAGTTACAGGCAATTTATGTACCAGGGAAGGAAAACATTCTAGCAGACATACTAAGCAGAACTACAACAGATGCCCACGAATGGATGCTGCATCCGGACATCTTCAAAGCCATCACAAGAGAATGGGGATTACCACAAATAGACTTGTTTGCATCCCCATACAATCACCAGTTGAAGAAATTCTGCACAAGGACTTACCACCCACTTGCTTGGAGGGTGGACTCCCTATCCTTCAGTTGGAAAAGCCTGACAGCATATGCATTCCCACCACTTCCTTTGATGCACAAGGTGCTTCTCAAGATCAAAGAGGAACATCCGAGGATCATTCTGATAGCCCCAGACTGGCCAAGACAACATTGGTACCCACTGCTGAGGAGCATGTCCCGGGAACAAATATGGAAACTGCCCCTGATCCCATTACTGCTGACACAGAACAACTACAACATTCTGCATCCAAACCTAAAAACTCTGCAGCTAACTGCCTGGAACATTACATGACAGAAATTAACCCAAATTTATCCCAAAGGGTTAAGGACATAATCCTGGAGGCTCGTAGACCTTCAACACGAAAGAATTATGCAGCAAAATGGAAAAGATATCTCATCTGGAGTGCTGCAAAGGGGCAAGATGTGACACTGGTGAACATAGCCAACATCCTGGAGTACTTGGCTGAGCTCTACCACACAGGCCTGTCCTATTCCTCCATAAAGATACATGCATCAGCTATTTCAGCACAATACAGCTTGGATCCTCCTGTCTTCTCGCATCCTCTGCTCAGGCAGTTTCTGAGGGAATTAAAATGTAAAACCTCCCAGGAAACCTCCATTGCCAGCATGGGACTTGAACTTTGTGCTAGAAAAACTGACTCTACCTCCTTTCGAGCCAGCAGCTACAGCAGACTTGCAATACTTATCCTGGAAAACTGCCTTCCTGCTGGCAATAACTTCAGCAAGAAGGGTCTCTGAACTACAAGCATTAATGGTAGTACAACCCTTCCTGATCTTCCATCAAGATAGAGTGTCCATGAGAACAAATCCTACATTTATGCCTAAGGTGGTATCCAGAGTCTCTTTAAATCAGGCTATCCACCTTCCTACATTCTTCCCCAATCCACAGAACAGGGAGAAAAGCTCTTACATACCTTGGATGTACACAGGCAATTACGCTACTACCTGGACAGGACAAAAAACAATAGAAAAACTGACCAGCTTCTGGTAGCTTATGCAACAGGAAAAGAAGGAAAACCAATTTCTAAACAGACAATCTCCAAATGGATAGGAAATTGCATTAGACTTTGTTACTCCTACCATGGAAAGAAAACTCCAGAGAACATCAGACCTCACTCCACAAGGGCCACAGCCACTACCACAGCCTTCTTACGAGGAGTGACTACTAAGGACATTATAGAGGCTGCTACTTGTACCTCCGTGCATACATTTGCCAAGCATTATAACTTACCTCTATACTCTAGATCCCGTGCTGGCTTTGCCACTGCTGTTTTGCAAGGGATCCTGACTACACCATAATCTATTCTCATTACCTCCTCCCCTAGTTTAGCTATGGTATTCTACCCATTTGTAAGGACTGCAGATGCATCCTTGAAGGACATAGTACAGTTTTGTACCTACCATAAATGTATGTACCTACCATAAATGTAGATGTCCGAGAGGAATGCATCTGCAGTCAGGATTACCCACCCTCCTTCCCCTCTGACGTACTCCTAGGGTATTTACCAATCTTCAGCTAGCTTGGGGGGGATCTATTATGGTGTATTTGTTTGTATATATGTACATACATGTTTATTTTGTGTGTTTGCTCTCTACTATTTGGAAACTTTGGCATTTATCCAAATTTAGCCTACCAAGAGGGCACCTGACATCTGGGGCAAGAAACACTGAGGAAAATGGCGTTGGCTGATGCCTTTATACCCGAAAAACTGCTGCAATGACGTCGGGTGAAGTGCGACACCAGCCGAAGCCAGACCCAGACTTTGGAATCCGGCCGACCGAAGGGCTGCCTGACGACAGGACAACCCATTTGTAAGGACTGCAGATGCATTCCTCTCGGACATCTACATTTATGGTAGGTACAAAACTGTACTTTTCTCATCATTTACAGTTCTCCTATCATTCTGTGTACTGAGTTTGGGATACAAGGAGATGGTGCTTAAGAGACAGACAACACTGAATTCTACTACATGGACTGAAACTTTTCCATGGAATGGAGCCTATCTAAAAAAATGCTGCCTGAGGAGTTCCCTACTATAGTTAAAGTGCTATCATACTGGATAAAGTAGTTTACAACAGGTCTATATTGGTTTACTATCATTATGTTGAAGTGGATTCAGACGAATCCACTTCAACAACAGGCAGGGTGTCGAATGATGGCAATGTCGAACCTGACATTGCCGAAGTACAAATCTTGCCCCTGTCTCGACCTATGTTAAAGCCCATTCTGTGGTCGCATTCGAGATGTAATTCAGCAATGTCTGGGATTCGGCAATGTCAACTTTTGCAGACGTGGGTGGATGTAAGCAGCATTCAACCGAGTCCGGTCTGACATAATGATAGTAAACCGTCTATATTATGTGATCGAAACCTTAGGTTATCGAATACCTAAAGGTTGATCACTAAATGTCGAAGTGTCAAAATCGCAAATGGCTGTTTCCACACAGTGAAACAATGCCATTGGCCAAACTAAAAAAAAAGTTGTAAATAGAAATCAAGTGGGGGGCATCACCCCCCCCACCCCTGATGTGGTGGGCTATGCCCCCCACACACCCGCAAACTAAATATACCAACTCTAAGATTGCTCTACATTGTGAAAAGGGCAAAATCCATGTAACGGCCAAACAACTTGTTTCCCTGTGTGGAAATGGCCGTTCGCGATTTTCACACTTCGAAATTTAGTGATCGACCTTTAGGTATTCGATAACCTAAGGTTTTGATCATATAATATAGACCCGTTTACAACCTGTGTGTAATCATTCAGTTCTGTGCTATAGAACAAAGCAGTTTATGAACTTATATGCTTGTGCAGACAGTCTGCATGGTTCTGGGGTTGCATGCCTGTTATATACATATGCAAGGCCCTGGACTGGCACAGGGTGTGTCACATGGGAATGGAAAGAGTTGGGTAGTAGGTATAAGCACAGAGGCATAGCTTACCAGTGCATGCTACCCACAAAAAACATGTTCTATCTCACAGGGCCTGCACCCCCATTTCAGATTGCCACACAGGCCAGCCATAATTCAAGCAGGCAATATATTTTGATGCCTATTGCTGTGTCTTTTTCCACACTCTTATATAACACAAGGGATTCATTTTCATAGTCAAAGGGGGGGGGGGTGTAGAAGAAGGGTATAATGCCACCATACAACTTTGATATTCAGAAACTGCATGGTCTCAGAGTTACAACCTGCCATCTTAAAATTTGTGTAGGATACAAACTTCCTTGTGACTGGAGTAAAGCATTCTTGAATTCAGCCTCAAGTCAAGGACATAGTGATTAGGGAGGACTAGGACTCAACTAAACATAGTTGCATATTTGAGAGAGAGAGAGAGATATATACAAAATAAATCTCCTATGTAGCTTATGTATGAGGCAGTATACAATTGCTTGTCATACTGGCATGTTGCGACAAACAGAAGTGTAAGACAAGCTGTGACAAACAAAGGTTAATTAGCTGACGTTACAGAAGAAGTATAACTGTCAGACTGCCTCCTATCTGCAGATGGTTAAGCCCTTGTTATGACCCAAATAGCCTGGGTTTGATTAGTTGCCCCCTGATGATGGAGCATCCAATCCTGTTGGGAAAGGAATGATGAGGCATTACCTGCTTCTCCAGGAATGGGTGAGGATGACAAGGAGCAATGTCTTGGAAGCATGCATCCTATCATCATATATCTAATTGAGACTGGAGACTTGATGGGAGATGTCTGCTTACAAGGGGCAGGGCTGCTGAGTGACGAAATCATGCTTATGACTGAGTGATTTCTCCACACTACACCTACTGCCCACACACTCCTTGAATACTTACCAAGGCATGTGAAAAAGAAGCTAGGATTTAAATAAAAAATAATAAAAATGGCTGTTGTCTGTAACAGCTGCTCCATGGTTGGCTTTTGCTCCAAACGGGAACAAATGAGCATATTCATAGTGATAGCCAGATGATCAGCAGACATGAAGGCAGAAAATGCAACAAAACATTGTGTAACTGATTTTCTTTCTTTCTTTCTTTATTGATTTATAAATTACTATTTGATAAATTGGCAACAGATCCTTTTCCTCCATGACCTGGGCCCAGTGGGTTGAAGTTGATTAAGCTGCAGCGCTCATGCATTTTACAGGATAACTGAAGGTTTAAATGCAAACAGAGTAAGATTATATAAAAGATAAATGTTTAACATACAAAAAATAGAAAAACATTAAGTACAAGTCATAAGTATAATTGTTTCAGAATGGTACAAAAAAATTTAAATTAAGAGAAAGTGTTAAGGATTTCCAAAGGTTCCTCGACATTGTTAACTCCAGTGGCCTAGACCAACTGGTTGACACCTCCATAAGGGGTACCAACCTCCTGGAGCTGGTGCTTACCCATATGAGGGACCACTGTAGCACCCCCACTGTGAGGTCTTCCCTGATGAGATCTGACTACAAATCAGTCTCATTTGAAGTAGCTATCATACCTGACCTCCCCCCAGAAGCAATTAAACTAAAAAATGTCTCCAAAGCAGATTATAACCTCTTATAGGAGGGTATAAGTAGCTTTAATGCACCTCCCCCTCAGATGAAACTGGCAACTATGCCGGGTTCTACACCAATGCTTTATACAAACACCTGTATAACTGCATTGACTCAGCTGTACCTGATAGGACAAAAACAAGCTTTTCAAGGAAGAGCAAACCTGCCTGGTGGACAACTGCCTTTAACAGGCTTTACAAAAAGATGAAGAAATTGCTGTGTAAGAACAAGAGGGAGTGAGCCCTAAATTGGAAACACTCCCTCATCAGCTTAAACAAGTGAATAAGACTTCTTGTGAAGTCCTCCAAAGCAAACTATGAATCCAAATTAGCTTCCTCGACTAAAGACAACCATAAGACATTCTTTAGTTACATCCGTAACCTAAAAGGAAAGGCCCAGATTTGTGCCAAACTGGAAGTTAATGATACCACATATACTGAGCCTGTGGACAGTCACATAACTAACCTGTTGGCTGACAAATTCTGTGAAAACTTCACTACCCTGTCCACGCCATGTACCCCATGACATCCCTGCCACCTGTCCCCTACCTTGTATCTCTAAAGAGCAGGTCATTAACGCCCTCTCTAAGAACAGGAACACAGCATCTATGGGACTTGATAACATCCCGGGGTGCATCCTATATGGGCTCCAACAAGAATTAGCAACACCACTGGGTACTCTCTTCAATCATAATATAAGCACCGGCTTCATCCCACCTGAATGGAACACGTCCATCATTATTCCCTTGCACAAAGGCGGTGCTTCCACTGACCCCGGGAAATATAGACCTATTATCCTGACTAGTGTTATCTGCAAGACCATGGAGTGACTCGTCATGGACTTTATCAACAAAGATAATCTCCAGACACTTGACCCTATTCAGTTTGGATTTGTCAAAGGGAGATCATGATGGTTAAACCTGGTAGACTTCTTCGAGACAGTCACCAAGGCCCTGGAAATCTGTGCATACAGCCTACCTAGACTTAGCCAAGGCATTCTTTACCTTTTCTCCGCCATGCACGTTCCTGTTTAAGCTTTTCCATGACGGCTCTTCTTTTGTGCTGGACAGCAAATCCTACATGATGATGCTGATATTGTGATTAATATTAAGATTAAGTAGTGATATATGTTGTTACTGCCACTCCATGTTTTTCACTTACTTAGAGTAATCTTAGAACATGCTCATCTGATGAATGTTTGTATATGCAATGAATATGTAATTCAAAGAACTGAAGCAATATATTCATTCTAATTACATCTCTTCTGTCCTGTAAGAGAGGGTGCTTGTCTAATTTTGGCAAAGTTTCATTTTTATGCTGGACAATACTGCAGTTAGGTCTGCATTTGTCCGTCTATCCCTAGTATGACTCATCTTTATGGCTGTAAATATTTAATCAGTGAGAAGGTAGTGCAGCTTTCTTGTGTTAATGTCATGTGGTGGATGGATTCTAGTAATGGTTAGTTCACATGAGCTATAGGTCTTTCTAAGGAACTGGTCTTCTAATGTGGCTGGCTGTTATGAACGGTACATATGGAAGATTGATGAGTAAACCATTTTTTATGTGAGACAGCTAATTTGCACTTCATTTATGTTAGGTTCGATAAACAATGATGTATGACTGGTTATATGTAAATGTTACATAGCAATGACAAAACATTAGCTTTGTTTGACAGTTCTAAGGATATAGCGTGTTAAGGTTTAGTGATAAGAGTTCTGAGAAACAAAACATGTATATATGCATTTTTTTTTTATTTTTAGTTGAGTAAGACCCACTAAGCACAGATGCCTATATTAAAAGTTGAAACAGAAGTTTTGATCTGGATCTTGGAATCACTTAGGTTCACACAATATGTAAATGGAGATTGTGACAATAAAACTTAAGTCTTCTTTATGTAACTCAGAAGCATTTCATCCCATTTGACCCTATGTGCTGTTTATCTGAAACGGAAAGCATCACTCTATTATGTTTAATTCCTTCCTAGGACACACTGAGAGAAAACATTTGGACTTTTGCATTCAGATAATATAAAATGGTACACATGGTCCGACAGCATCTGATTTTGTGATATCATTCAGAGCTCAGAAAATATCAGGTAAAACTTTTAGGAGAAGGTGTTATGTTTTTGGTAGACTGGTCTTGTGTTTCAATGGCACTTGAGGGTTTTGAAAGACTGAAAGTAATTTATATGGAAAACCATCTTGTATGCAGTAGATAGGGTATATCTTCAAATGAGTTTGAGAGCTTCTGGCAAAACAGCATAAAGGTGCATAGACCAGATTAAATGGGGAAAAGAACATTTTTAATGTAAACCAGAACAACATTAAATATGCCTTATGTGTATATGTGTGTGTGCGTGTGTGTGTGTGTATATATATATATATATATATATATATATATGAATTACAGAATAAGAAGTGATAATGACCTAGAACAAAATACTATTAAAATATTCATCTGTGTATGCAGTGGCTGAGGTACCTGGTGGATTATTAAAGTGGAGGAAATTAATGGAAGTACAATCTCTCAGTTTATTTAACAGATGGAAAGAAAGGATGCGTACAAAAGTTATGTTAGAAAAGGAATATCGCTAACGAAATTACAAGACTCACTCAAATATTAATGACTGTGTGGAGTGTATGAGAAAGCAGGCTAAGGCAAAGATCACCCAAAAGGCTTCTGTTACTGAGGTATTACTTAAACTCCTGAGGAAACTGGAGATTGTACTCCAAATAAAGCTGTAATGGTCTGCAGATATTGTAACATGTCACTGCTTAAGTGGGATAAGAAACGTAGCTGGTGATAGTATATGCAGAGTGCTTATGGAGGAGCCTTGGCTACAGCACAAGATGAGGCCATACAATATGCAGAATAATTTTTGTTTTCTATTGATTAATAACAAAGAAGGAGATTAGCAAGCTAAAAGTAGATGTACTTTTCAGGAATGGGAACCATGACTAACAGAGTACTGAGCTGATTTTAACATCTGTTCGATACATTGGAAATGATATTTGAAAGTAAGGACACCTTTGCCAAAACTAAAGCATATTTTACAACTATATTTATAGGCTGTATATTGAAGCAATTGCCAAAAATAGTTACTTATGGTGAGGTTTCAGTACTAACTTCAGCTGGATAAATGGTAAAATATGAAAAACAACACATGATACATGTAGACCTCACACACCATTCTAAAAGCAATCAACTCCATTGCCATTGCATGTTGTAGAAGGGACATTCCTCAAGTTTAGTGACCACATTTGATGAAGCATGATTCACTGCCTAGCAGCACTTATTGGGATAGCCTTTAGTGTCATGTTTTACTATCAATCAGTAAAGGTTAAATGAAATATGATCATTGCCAGCATGGCAACACAGGAAATACAAAAGTAAAATAATTAAAGGAAATGTAGACATACTGAGTAGAAATTGTTGGAAATAGAAACAGAAGGGACATCGTTTATTATATAAGGAAGGAAATGAATACATGAAAACCAACACACTAAAGGGGAATGAAGGAAGGAAGTAATGAAAAGGAATTAGAAGTATTGCATTTAGACTACACTGTAACACACTGGACTGTATTCACAAATACAATGAGCAAGACAGAAGTGATATTCTGGGGAAATGAGTGAATCATTTAGTAAAATAGATTATAATAAAGGCAAATGGAAAGGAGTGGATACATTGAAGTTTCCATGGCTTTCTGAAGTGCCAAACAATTGTTTAGTGAAATGTTATTCATTCACTGCCTTAATTAATAAATCACTGATTAAAGGTTTGGAGATGGTAACTAAATTATAAGTGTAGCAGAGCTCAGCTTTATAGATGGCAATTATTATAAGACAGAGAATTGCATGTTAGTGTATATTACCTGTCTGATTAGTAAGGTGACTGAGAAAAATATAGTAATACAGACTGAAGAGCATATTAAAAGGAAGATAATAGTTGTGTATACATGCCAGGATGCATCTACTAAAGGACTGTCTATGGTTACCAGCCCACTGACAGTGTTTACATTCATGCAGGATGCCTTTGAATAGAAAGATAGAAGATGTAAGTTACATATTATGTAATTAATAGTTTTTATTGATAAAAACACAAAACAAAACCAAACACTGTGATTATGCATGTAAAAAACTGGAGAGGGAGATGTCAATAAAATTCAGTGATACAACTGAGTGGCCAAACATCAGAGGACATCATAAGTATAACAGATTTCCAAATTAAGACCATTCCTTGTTTAATTTATTCCTGATAGATGGAATCCTAATGGACAGATATGAAACTGAAGGGATTACTAATTCACAATTTAGAGATATCCCTAAGATGGTGTCTAGTATAAATAATCAAGGCAGAGGGAAATTTAAAAAAAAATGTTTAATAGTATGTGAGTACATTAAAAGCTGAATGTATTAAAATTTATTAAAGAAAATGTAAAGTAATGATGTTAAAACTGATATGATAAATGCACATTAGGAAGTATGAATCTAAACAAAGTCAAGTGAAGTAAAAACAAAGTAAAGTGACAAAATTAAATGGTAGTTTTATTCTGAAATCATTTGGTAAGAAGTATGAATTTAAACAAATCAAATGGGACATGATTTGTAGCTTCATTCTGAAATCAATTTGACTTTTTACTGTAAAAAGCCAAATAACAAAAATAAGTAACATAATTTGTTTTTTGACTACCCACAGTAAATATGTATGCAGTAAAATACAAAAGGTGTGCATGGTACAGTTATTACCAAATGCCTGGGGTATTGTTAGTTATGAGCCCTAATACAGTTATGAATTGGGCATATATATATATATATATATATATATATATATATATATATTTGCATTTAGTAGTTTATGTATGATAATTATGTTTTGCTCCCATTTTAACTAATTGATAGCTGTGTAGAATTATAGCTGTTTATCTATGAAAAACTTAAAACTTAGGTTTGAAATTTCAAGTCTATATTAAATCAGCGAACGCCCAAAATAGCGAATGCTGATTTATCGACCCTTTAAGAGAGAAACCTGATAATCCCGGAGACAAGGAACCACAATTTTTTCCCAGGGAAAAAAAAATCTCTTGGTAGTTTTGGGGACTTTGCCATTTCCTCCACTGTGGTGTGATCTCAGGGTTGGTATATTTAAGTAGGGGGGAGTGTGGGGCATGAAGCCCTCAACTTTATTTTGTGTTTTGAACTTTTTTTTTTTGGTGGAACAGTGAATTTTTCCCCTGGGGAAAAAAAATCGCTGTGCTGTGTCTTTAAGATTGTCAGGTTTTGTTTTTTAAGGGTCAATAAATCAGCGTTTGCTATTCTAAGCATTTGCTGATTTAATATAGTCCCGAAATTTCACAGGGTAATCATTTAATGGACTCTTCTTTCAAACTGTTGTATACTCCATTTATAAATAGGTGCTATCACTACAAAATAATTCAACAGAGTTCTGGCAGATGGATAAGTTCAGGAGGGGATTGACATACATCAGTTGTAGCATGGTGATGTTCTTTATGTTTCACTGTTGCAGTCATCACATTTGGGTTATCTGCTTGCAGTAGCCCTCAGTTGGCCTGATTAACAAAGTCTTGGGTCCTGCGTCGGTTGCTGTCTCTTCTTCCATGACCAGAAAAAGAAGTGAATTCCGCTAAAGAACGCTCAGCAGAACAAAAAACAATGTAAATATTGGAAGAGCGTTGCACCACAGGTATTAGTATTTCATCTGAGTATTCAAAACTTGCTAAACAACCAAAATGGCAGAAAGACAGCTTCAAAACAACAGCTTCAATAACAGGCTTTTACCTTGTTGAATCCACAATATATGAAATATAGAGATTTGCTATTGTAAAAGTCAAGTGGCATTGTAGTTCCACAGCTTTAAAACATGTGGATGTCATAAAAACAGAAAAAATGAACATAAAAGTGAAGAACCCTTCTGATGTAAACAAAGTGCTTTCAGCTTTTTCAAGCCTTCTTCAGATCCAAGCAGGTAAGCTGGGTTCAGTGTATAAAAGTTGGTATCATCCAATGAAACACCTCAGTGAATGATGAATGTTAACCAATCAAGTTAGTCCATTGGTACACACCTCCATAGCTTGAAGTTAAAACTCTTTATTTAAAACTCTTTGTTTAAAACAACATGACAGTTTGGCGTTTCTAAGACAGACTCAGACATATTTTCAGAAGGAATATTAGTAAAATCTTTTCAGTAGGTTCTGGTTAAAAGAACACGCTCTGCATAAAAGCCAAGATTTGAGAAAAAAAGGTGAAAAAAAAATAAAGATGGTCATTTAGGGCGCTTCTTTTTATTTCATTTCAACAATTTCTTTGGGACATCAGAGCCTAAGTCAGTATACCTAAGGTTTCTGTCAACAAAAACAGGTCATAAGTGAGCATAGCTCATTGCTCATCTATTTTTAAGAAAAGGTTTTAAGGGAACACAGCCATTAAGGCCAGGGGGGTTATCTGCCCTCAGCCGCATTATCCATTTGGCTTCCTCTCTCTCAGTCAGACTGGTCAGGTCTCCTTCTCTGGAAGCAAAATGTATCTTTGAGATGACCATGAAAACAAAGCTATGCCCCTCATGCTCACGTAACTGAAGAAAAAGAGAATTTGTTTCCTTTCTGTTACGTATATCAGATCGATGTTTGATAATTCTTTCCTTTAGCTTCATATTAGTTTTTCCAACATAAAATGCTGTGCAGGAAGTGCAGGTAGCTATGTAAACAATATTGCTGGTTAGGCAATTAGCTAATCCATGAAAAACAAATGTCTGTTTAGTAACCGGATGCTTAAATGTGTTGCTACAATTAATTACATTGCAGACCTCGCAGAAGCCACATTTCTTTGTTCCTGATGAATTATTATGTACGTAGTTGTTACATATCCCATAATTTGAGCATAAAATCCTTTTGAGATTCTTTTAATTTTTGAAAAGGAAACTTGGGTTATCTCCAACAATCTCTTTTAACTTTTTATCCGAAGTTAGAATCGGCCAGAACTTTCTGATCACCTGGCATACGTTATCATGGTCCATAGTGTAAGTCAAATTGACCCTTAAGTTAGATGTTCTTTTAGGTATAGCTAGGGATGGTGTACTTTCACCTTCTCTGACCTTAGAGGAATAAAAAGGTTTGCCTTTTCCTTTACGTATGTCATTAATTCTGGTCTTGTTTAGTTCTAAACTTCTCTTTCCATAGCCTCGTTGGCTGAAATTATTAATAAGCGTCTCTTCTTCCTGGAGAAAGGTTGCCTCTTCTGTACATAACTTTGAAATCCTTTCAATTTGATTTTCAACAATGTTAGAGAAAATATGCCTGGAATGCATACTGGAAAAAATGGAGCATGTGGTTTCGCCACATATCTTTCCTATAGAGGCAAGTGTCTATTCCCTTTCCTGGATCAAGAGATAATCTCACATCCAGAAAGTCAATCATCTCTCTAGATGTTTTTACATCAAATTTCAGGAAAGTAGTGGTCTGTGACAGGAAGTTAACAAAGCTTCTTAAATCTTCTTCTTTGCCCTTCCATACAATGAAGGTGTCATCCACAAACCAACTGTACAGAATTATCTGGTCATTCCAAATGTTATTAGCATCCTTGGACCAAGCTCTCTCCCAGTTGGCTAAAACCAAGTTTGCATAACTATTGGCACAGGGCGTGCCCATGGCAACCCCCCATCTCTGCCAATAGTAGCTGTTGTCATAGGTAAACACATTGTACTCCAACACGATTTCCAAAAGATCACATATCAAACGTGATTCTACCTTTTCTTCAGTTAGAAATTCTCTTACTGCTTCAATACCATAATTATTTGGTATGGAAGTGAATAAACTATTCGCGTCTAGGGTTACCAATAGCAGACTCTCAAGATCATCATGATGTTCTAGAGCTATATATAGATGTTGTAGAAACTCAGCTGTATCTTTAATCACAGTGGAGGCCCTAGGTAGCATCTTTTTTAGTTCTTGTTCAATAAACATAGAAATAGATTCCATCAACCATCCTCTACCAGCCACAATTGGTCTTAAAGGTGGGCATTTAAGATCTTTATGAATTTTTGGTAATCCACTGATAGTTGGTACAGTGGGGTGCGCAGTGATGAAAATATCATGCAAATGCTCATTAATCTCTCTTTGCAATAGCATGTCATAAAGAACCTGCTGGATCTTCCATTTCATAATATTTAGTTCATTCTTACTAATCAAGGAATAGGTCTTTCGATCACTTAATAATTCTTTCATCCATTGGACATACATCATTGCATCCATTACCACTATGGCTCCTCCTTTGTCAGCAGGTTTAACCACAATATTATTCCTCTCTTTAAGTGCCTGATTTTCTTTTTTGGTTAGATTGAAAAACTGTTTCCCTTTTTGAGACATTCTTGTTCTCATTAGCTCCTCTTCACAGGCATGAATAAAAGAATCCATGGCTGGGTGGTTGAGGGGAACAAATGTGCTCGGTTTCTTGAGCATAATATGGTTAGTAGGAAACAATAATGGCATACCCTGTTTAGAGTTTGTTTTAATGTTTAAATGTATTCATTTTTAAATTGATGGTTAGTAGGAAATTTTTATGTTTTTTTTATCTGTTATTGTTGATTTTAATCATTGTCAATTGATTTCTGGGGTGTAGCTACTATATATGGCGTGTATAAAAAAACTCAGTTTGGGTTTTTTCAAATTGAGCATAATATTACTTTTAATGGGACATTTATCATTTCCATCCCCAAAAATATACTTCAAAGTAAGATTCCTTCCAAACATTCTAAGGTCCAGTGCAAATTCATCATGTGTAGATTTGGTTGCAGGAATAAAGCTGAGACCTTTCTCTAATAGATCTATCTGAGAGTGAGTGAGCTGAATGTTCAAAATATTAACCACTAAAGAATTTATTGTGTTACTTTCCTTTTCTTTCTCTCTCTGCTTACAGATCTCCCTGTTCAAGAGACTTTGTTCATCATTAAAAAAAGGAGCTGCTCTGTGATGGTAACATGTTGTGCTCCTCTCTTAGGTATTGTTCCTAGTGGATGACCATTGATGCCAGTGCTATTAAAAGGACTGGTATTATTGATGTTAATAATTGCATCTGAGTCATGTTCTTGTTCGATAACACAAGCATTTTCATTGGTGACAATACTCCCATTCAGGACTGTTCTGACTATAGGCTCTTGTTTGTCCATGTGATGGACTTGTACACTAACCAAAAGATCTCGAGATCTATGGTTATTATTATTATTGGTGTGCAGAGTTGTACCTCTCTGCTCAGGATTTCTATCTTCTTTCCGTGGATGCTCATTGAAGTTTCTGACTTTAGGCCATTCAAATAAATGGCCTTTCTGTATATCATTAAAGTCTCTCATTAATTTCTGACTTTTAAGGCCTTTTAGCGTAATTTCATATGCTGTTAGCCTATCCTGTAAATTCTCCAATTTCATGAAGTTATTATCAGACAAATTCATACTTTCAAGTTCTTTTTGTTTCTCTTCTATCAAGGTGCTCATTTCTTCTTCTTGAGGCTTGAAGAAGTCAACCAGCAGTTTCATATAACTGAAACTTGTCTGTATATTAATTGCTTGTCATTTGGCCAAAAGCTCAGGGTAGGTGTTTCCATAACTGGGAATACATCTAACCCTGAGACCTCTAGGAATAACCTGATGATGTAGGCAGGCTTCCATATGGAAATGTTGCCACTGCAATTTCTTTAGCTTAAAGGCCGCATTTTCAACTGTTTTAAAAATAGACTCAAAGTTTAGGTCAACCTTTTCAGTTTCCACAACTGAAAACTCAGTTGTTGCAAGATTCAACTGAATCAGAGGATTAATCGTGCCAGACATAAAGCCTGTCACTAACTTCTTTCTTTCCATGTCAATTAAATCTAGAGACATTGCGTGGAAAAGGCAGTAAAAAAGTAGTGACTCAATACAAACTGCTGTTACAAACTGTGTGCGGAATACACAGCAAACAAAAGTCAAATCCAGAAAAAGAAGTGAATTCCGCTAAAGAATGCTCAGCAGAACAAAAAAAATGTAAATATTGGAAGAGCGTTGCACCACAGGTATTAGTATTTCATCTGAGTATTCAAAACTTGCTAAACAACCAAAATGGCAGAAAGACAGCTTCAAAACAACAGCTTCAATAAAAGGCTTTTACCATGTTGAATCCACAATATATGAAATATAGAGCTTTGCTGTTGTAAAAGTCAAGTGGCGTTGTAATTCCACAGCTTTAAAACATGTGGATGTCATAAAAACAGAAAAAATGAACATAAAAGTGAAGAACCCTTCTGATGTAAACAATGGACAAGCGCTTTCATCTATTTCAAGCCTTCTTCAGATCCAAGTAGGTAAGCTGGGTTCAGTGTTTAAAAGTTGTTATCATCCAATGAAACACCTCAGTGAATGATGAATGTTAACCTGTCAAGTTAGTCCATTGGTACACACCTCCATAGCTTGAAGTTAAACCTCTTTATTTAAAACTCTTTGTTTAAAACAACATGATAGTTTGACGTTTATAAGATAGACTCAGACATATTTTCAGAAGGAATATTAGTAAAATCTTTTCAGTAGGTTCTGGTTAAAAGAACAAGCTCTGCATAAAAGCCAAGATTTGAAAAAAAAAAAATGAAATAAATAAATAAATAAATAAAGATGGTCATTTAGGGCGCTTCTTTTTATTTCATTTCAACAGTTTCTTTGGGACATCAGAGCCTAAGTCAGTATACCTAAGGTTTCTGTCAATAAAAACAGGTCATAAGTGAGCATAGCTCATTGGTCATCTATTTTTAAGAAAAGGTTTTAAGGGAACACAGCCATTAAGGCCAGGGGGGTTCTCTGCCCTCAGCCGCATTATCCATTTGGCTTTGTCTCTCTCAGTCAGCTTGGTCAGGTCTCCTTCTCTGGAAGTAAAATGTATCTTTGAAATGACCATGAAAACAAAGCTGTGTCCCTCATGCTCACGTAAATGAAGAAAAGGAGAATTTGTATACTGACTTAGGCTCTGATGTCCCAAAGAAACTGTTGAAATGAAATAAAAAGAAACGCCCTAAATGACCATCTTTATTTATTTATTTATTTATTTATTTTCACCTTTTTTTTTCTCAAATCTTGGCTTTTATGCATAGTTTGTTCTTTTAACCAGAACCTACTGAATAGATTTTACTAATATTCCTTCTGAAAATATGTCTGAGTCTGTCTTAGAAACGTCAAATGGTCATGTTGTTTTAAACAAAGAATTTTAAATAAAGAGTTTTAACTTCAAGCTATGGAGGTGTGTACCAATGGACTAACTTGATTGGTTAACATTCATCATTCACTGAGGTGTTTCATTGGATGATACCAACTTTTAAACACTGAAACCAGCTTACCTACTTGGATCTAAAGAAGGCTTGAAAAAGCTGAAAGCGCTTGTCCATTGTTTACATCAGAAGGGTTCTTCACTTTTTTGTTCATTTTTTTTCTTTTTATGACATCCACATGTTTTAAAGCTGTGGAATTACAACGCCACTTGATTTTTACAACAGCAAAGCTCTATATTTCATATATTGTGGATTCAACATGGTAAAAGCCTGTTATTGAAGCTGTTGTTTTGAAGCTGTCTTTCTGCCATTTTGGTTGTTTAGCAAGTTTTGAATACTCAGATGAAATACTAATACCTCTGGTGCAACGCTCTTCTTCCATGACGTCAGGGGTATAAAACATGCAGCCAACGCCATCAGTCTTTCTTGCCGTGTGGTGCCCGAAGCAGAAGCAGTTCGGCCGACTCCTGAAATTTTCATTTTCGAGTTTCAGAACTGAAGTCTTCAACTAAAAACTAAGTACCCCGTTGGGAAAACTTTTTCTTGCTCTAAACCGATGTCAGTAAAAGTAAATAATTGCATTTCTTGTGGAAAGAAAATACGTCATAAATATTTTCATTCATACTGTATTCCTTGCCTAGGCCCTGATCACGTACCTTGCTGTCGGTTTTGTGCCTTATTTAAACCACAAACTATCCGTTGTCGGTATATTTTTGCTTCTAAATATTTTGGTGCTCACTTCAATTATCCAGATATGTCTTCAGTAAGCCATCCGTCTACCGACATTCTGAAAAAATGCAAAGATAAAGACAGAGACAGGCTGCCTAGGTCCAAAGCTGCCGACGACAATTCTCCTAAGCCAGTCGCCAGTTCACCGGAACTCAGTGAGGCGCTTTCGCAGCCCCTGATACCCGTTACTTCAGATTCGCAGGCCTCTACTGAGACCCATTTGGAGTCTGGTAAGCTGCGAGATGCTTCAACTGTGGAATCTGCAGATGTCTCTACCTTGGATGGGTCCGGAGCCGCTGTGCAGGCACCGGCTTCTGAGGGTGTATTCAGGCCTACTGACTTGCATATTAAACCGATGCCATCTTCGTCTTCAAGGCCTAAAACTTGAACCATGCGTAGAAAACTGATGCCCAGACCACATGGTCAGGCCTCTATGCCTAAACAACAAATGAAAAGAATGGCTGAAGACATTATTACTTTAATCAGGGGAAGCCAAACTTCCCCCTCTAAGAGACCTAGGACTGAGTTTGCTTATGATACTTCTGACCAGGATTCTGAAATTTCTGTTTCCTCTGATGACCAGGATTTACCCTTATCTACCTATGAGGATTCTGATGCTGAGGACTCTGTTTCCTCTGCCCCCCCCCCCCCAGAGGATTTCTCTTTTGGTGAAACCGTGCATACTCTTAGGGAACATTTTCATTGGGAAAGTCAGGATTTCTCTGATTCTAAAAAAATGCTTAGGGATTTCTTACTCCTGCCCCAGCACAGGCCTTTAGCTATCCCTCCTGTACTAGACATTGTTGATGATGCTTTTTGGGAATCTAGCTTGGCCCCTGACTCTTTACCTCCTGCTCCAAGAAAATCTGATAGATATTACAGGGTTCCTGACTATCACAAGTTCCTTTTCAAAAATCCTACTGCGGATCCTGAGACCACTTCACAGGGACCCAAGGGCATTAAAGCTACTACTGCCAAAAATCCTACCCCCTCTGATAGAGACTCCAGGGCACTGGATAAATGGGGTAAGAAGGTATACACTTCTGCAACTTTGGCCATTAGGGCCTTAAACTGCCAGTTTCATATGTTAAAAGTATCAGCAGCATATTATTGGATTGCTTAAACAGAAAATGATGTTGTATTCCTGATTGTGCTGAAAATAAGGATTTACAGGATTTAGTCCTTTCTGCTGAACAAGTTGGAAAACATACTTTGCAATGTGTTTTTGATTCACTGGAGGCATCTTGCAGGGCTGCTGTCACTGGGTCTGTACTTAGAAGGCATGCTTGGCTTAAGGAGCAAGCCTTGCCAGATCATGTTAAAGCTAAGTTACTGGATGCTCCCTTAAATCAGGACCGCCTGTTTGGCAATAAGGCAGAATAAGTTCTTAAAAAGATGGAGGAAAAAGCTAAATCTATGCAAACTGTTAAAGATTTCTTACAAGTACAACCTCCAAGATTTTGTAGGCATTGGCCTTCTAAGAATTGGTCCTTTCCTGCCTCTTCCAGGCCTTCTCAGTCCAAACCCAGGTCCAGCAGAACACCCAGGCTTCAGTCACAGGGTATGCACAGGATTAAGCAGTGGGGGGCCCCCACTTCCAAATCTGGGAGTAGTAAAACTCCCCCCTATGGTAAACTGTCTCAATGACTTCACTTTAAAACTAATAAGCACTTCTCAACTGACTGCCTCTTTTGGGGGAAAGATTGCTCTACATGCAAAAAACTGGGAACTCATTACCCAGGACAAATGGGTTTTAAATATAGTGTTCCAAGGATACAGATTTCACTTCCACAAATCACCAACCCCAAATGGTTGGCCAGATGTACCCCCCAAATCAGTGGGCAGAGGCTCAAAAGCAAGTACTCTCTCTTTTAAGCATAAAGGCTATTCAAACTGTACCAGAAGAGGAAAATGGACAAGGTTTCTACTCAAGACTTTTCCTGGTACGCAGAAAAGACAATTCATGGTGTCCTATCCTGGACCTGTCTACCCTAAACACCTTTTCGGTGATTCCAAAATTCAAGATGCTGACTCTTCACCAATGGCTTCCTATGCTAGGCAAAGATGCCTGGTTGACAACACTCGATTTAAAGGAAGCATACCTGCACATCCCAATCAGGGAATCTTGCAGAAGATACCTATGCTTCAATGCAGGCTCCAAGCACTATCAGTTCTCTGCACTACCCTTTGGCTTATCTTCTACATCCAGGGTATTTACAAATTGCCTAGCTCCAGTCATTGCATTTTGTAGGCAAAGAAATATTCAAATATACCCATACCTGGACGATTGTCTAATTCAGGCAGAAAGCCAGGACATACTTTTGAATCATCTGGCCTTTGTACAAAGGGTGCTAACTTGTCTGGGGTACACCATAAACAAAAAGAAATCACACCTGGTACCCTGTCAACAAATTATATTCCTGGGAGCAAGCTTGAGTACAACTTTCCAGATGGCTTTCTTCATGCCAGAGAAACAAATTCATTTGACAACCTACTTCAAACTAGTGGCCACAAAAACGCTGCTATACTGCAAGCCTTGGGGTTCATGGCCTCCTGCATTCTTCTAATTCCATATGCAAGACTGCATATGAGGAAACTACAATGGTATCTAAAAAGCCTATGGTGTCAACATTCTCAGGATCTAGAAGCAATTATTCCTATTGTACCTTGCCTACGACTAGAGTTTCTTTGGTGGGCAGATGCCTGCCACCAAAACAAGGGACTACCATTCACTCTAGCCCCTGCCGACAAACCCTAACAACAGACGCATCAGACTATGCATGGGGGGGCACCTGGCAGGGAATTGAAGTCAGGACAAATGGAACCCAAGTCAAATGCACCTGCATATCAATCAAAAAGAAATGTTAGCTGTACAGAATGCTCTGACAGCCTTCAAGGACCACATTCTTCCAGGACAATTAATGGTAAAGACGGACAACACCACTGTTATGTGGTACATAAACAAGCAGGTGGTACCCATTCTTACCCCCTCTGCAGACTAGCCATGGCATTGTGGAACACAGCCTTGAGCTACCAAGTGCATCTACAAGCTCAATTCCTGCCAGGAAAACTAAATACACTGGCAGATGGATTAAGCAGAAACCTCATGGACCCACACGAGTGGAAACTGGAACCAAAGATTTTCAACATGTTGACAAAAAAATGGGGGAGCCCAGATATAGACCTGTTTGCCTCCCCCCAGAACTACCAATTGGGACAAATTTTTCACATGGACTCCCCACAAACAAGCTTGGAAAGTGGATGCTCTGTCCTTCAGCTGTAAAAAACAATCAGTTTATGCCTTTCCTCCTCTGCCTCTTCTCTCCAAAGTACTACTAAAGATCAAACAGGACAAACCAAGGATGATATTGATTGCACCAGACTGGCTACACCAACACTGGTACCCTCTATTGCACAGTGTGTCACTGTTGGCCCCTTGGCACCTGCCTCAGACCTAACTAATTACCTAACCTCTCCTTTATCATCCCTCAGTAAACCAGTGATGGATATCATTTTGGAGGCAAGGAGGCCTAGTACTAGAAATTCTTATGCTGAAAAATGGAAAAGATTCTGTGCCTGGAATCATTCTCAAGGGATGAGCACAGCAGCGCCCAACTTACCTCAGATTTTACAATACTTAACTGAGATGCTTCACAAGGGCCTTTCTTTTTCCTCTATCAAAATTCACGCCTCAGCCATTTCAGCTTATTATAGCACAGAATCTCCCCTCTTCTCTCATCCACTGCTCAAGCAGTTCCTCAGAGGGGCCAAAAATTTAAGACCACCCAGAAGAGCCCCAACTCCAGCCTGGGACCTTAACTTTGTATTGGAGAAACTCACTCTTTCTCCTTTCGAGCCAGCTGCTAATGCAGATTTAAAATTCCTTTCCTGGAAAACAGCCTTCCTTTTAGCAATCACTTCAGCAAGAAGGGTATCTGAATTACAGGCCCTTATGGCAGTGGAGCCTTTCATCATCTTTCATGTGGACAGGGTGTCCCTCAGAACTAATCCCTCCTTCATGCCCAAGGTGATGTCCAGTGTGGCTCTTAATCAGTCCATTCATTTGCCAACCTTCTTTCCTAATCCACAGAACAAAGGGGAGTGGATACTGCACTCCTTAGATGTGCACAGACAACTTAGATTTTACTTGGACAGGACTAAACCTCAAAGGAAATCTGAACAACTGCTGGTGGCATTTGCTGCAGGAGCAGAGGGGAAGGCTATTTCAAAGCAAACCATTTCTAAATGGATAGGCCATTGCATTCATTTTTGCTATAAGCACCATGGAAAACCTATCCCACAGGGGATCAGACTCCATTCAACCAGAGCTGCATCTACCTCTACAGTCTTTCTCAGAGGTGTACCTACCAGGGGCATCCTAGAAGCTGCTACCTGGAGTTCTGTGCATACTTTCACCAAGCATTACCATTTGCCAATTTTCTATAAATCCAGAGCTGGCTTTGCCACTGCAGTCTTGCAGGGTCTTATAGCTGGTCCTAATGCTATCTAAATTCCTCCTCCCATCCTTAGCTTTGGGAATCTACCCAAATGTGATGACTGCAACAGTGAAACACAAATAACATAGTACAGTTGTGTACACTTACCATAAATGTAGATGTTCGAGTGTATTCACTGTTGCAGTCCTGGTTACCCTCTCTCCAGCCCCCTGATTTTTCTTTTCTTTTTTTTTTGGCTTTACCTCTACTCTCCTTTACTATGCTTAAAAGCTTTTTGGTGTATTTGCTTTTTTATTGGAGGTTTATCCTTGTGTAAATATATATATATATATATATATATATATATATATATATATATATATATTTTTTTATTGCTTTCCATTAAGGGGGCACCTGACATCTGGGGGCAAGAAAAACTAATGTAATGGCGTCAGTTGCATGTTTTATACCCCCTGACGACCTAACGTCATGGAAGAAGAGACAGCAACTGATGCAGGACCCAAGACTTTGTTAATCAGGCTGACTGAGGGCTACTACAAGCAGATAACCCAAATGTGATGACTGCAACAATGAATACACTCAAACATCTACATTTATGGTAAGTGTACACAACTGTACTTTTCATAAACATACATATTTCTTTCCAGGTAGCACAGCCTCAAAAATATTCACTAGAGTAATCATTTTGGTTTCAACTCCATGAACTGAAAGATGCATATATACAAGGAGTAATTCTCCTACCATAATTGTTAAGCTGATTTAGCTTATATGCTTTTTTGTACCTTAAAAATATTCATACGAGCAATCATTTTGGTGGCAGCTACTAAGAACTGTAAATGTATATAAAGAAATATATATATATATATATATATATATATATATATATATATATATATATATATATACTGTAGCTTCCACTGACTGTTTTCTATTGCTGTGGTGAGTGTTTTCTCTTAATCTTATTTATTCACTTCTTGTCTCTTCCTAAAGCTCTTCATTTTTTGCTTGAGTTTACATTTTCACTTTTTTCAGATTACTTTTTACCTTAGTAGATGACTTTTATGGTTCCTAATCAGGTAATGCACTTAAATTTGAATTTTCAATGCTTTTATTACTATGAACTGTGTTTAATTTGTGACACAACCCTGATTAAGAGGTTCATAGGCACTTACTAGGCTATTGATCTGTGATGATCTTAAAAGCCTAGCCTTACATTCCCATGTAAGTTTTTAACCCTTATAGTTTGCATTTGAATAACCTTGAGATGGGACAAACAAGGATGTATTACATATTTCCTCTGTCATTGAGAAACAGAGGTACTAAAGCCAGGGGTGAAGTAATGATTACCTATCCATTCATCCAAATTATGAATGAATAGAGTACACAGTACCTTAAAATACAAGCTGCATGATGAAGAAGGACTTTCTTACAACCATGATTAAAGGACAGTTCATTCTCAACATAGATTCCTGGATCCTTAATTATTGGATCGATTTTCAGTGGTTTATGTCAATGTGATTGTTACAAGGGGAGTCATTGTTGTCATTTTTCTGTTTCCTTCTCTCTGTCTTTTTATTATTATTTTTATGCAGAATTGGTAATGTATTTAAGTTGGGATATGTATTTCTGGTGGTTAATGTTGCTTTTTGATTGACTTACTGTTTTTTTTTTTGAGTATTTCTGTGCTTGATGTTTTTTTCCTGCTAGATGACTTTTAAAGATGGTGGCAGTTTGCTAGATTTTTAAAGACTATGTCAGAATAGAGATCTGTAAGTGAGTCTGAAGTCCAGATGGCCTGCACTAGCTTTTTCTGTATATGGAACATAGTTGATGCAACGATAGCCAGCAATTTGACTGGCCAGTTTTCCTTCCCTGCTTTACAAAAGATAGTAAAACAGTGAGGGATGTATAGAACTATATGAAAAGATAGTGAAGCTGAAAGAAATCCCATTGTGAGAAGATATCATGTACATTAGGATTGTATTTGCTGGGTCACCAGAGGAAGAAAAGAAGCTTGACTGTGGTTTGAATAGTTAGATTGATGGATGTTTGAGAAGATAGCAAGAAAAATACCAATACATTAATTTTAGGACTACTGCTGAGCTATGGCTTAAATTTAGATATATAAATTTAAATAGTGTGCACAGTTTTAGAGTGGTAGCTTATAGAAGAGATTTCCAAGTACAATAAATTAATATGGAAACGTGGGGCTTTCTACAAAAGTGACATGATGAGTTCAGTGGGGGTTGTGTATGCCAGGCTGACTAGTAAAGGCTTATCAAGCAGGTATAAGAATTAAAGATTATAACTGAGAGCCCAGAACCTAATTCTATAGCATCACTTTATACTTGGGTGGGGTTTAAAGGCGTGTTCTTTGAAAACCTAAAAGAAGTTTGTGATCAATCAATATAAATATAAATTCATAACAGTGTATACTATTTTTATTTCAATTTTATAAGTTACTAAAGAAGATAAAGTTTGCTTCACTTGGAGTAAATTAATATGATACTTTTATGTTCTGGTTTCTCTGTCATTGTCATGAATTACTATTACTTTTTTACATTTCATACAGGGATTTTATACAATGGTTTGTGTGATGAATGGATATATTAAACTGTCTGCACACAGTCTTCATTGGTATCCTTTGTTGTGTCACTAGGCCTCATACAACATATGCATACACACACACACACACACACACACACACACACACACACACACACATTCAATAATGCATATGTAAAGTCCCCAACAAGCACCATTTACTGCTCCCTCAACACAGTACCCCAACAGTTGAACAACAGTCATTTCCTGACTACATGGGTGACTGGCACAAGCCTGCACTTTTTCCACAGCAAGCCATTTGTAATTCATTCTGTGAATATGTGTGCCCCATAAATAGAAGTGCTTCACTGAAGCCCTTCTCCTATTCCAAGGAACTAATGGATTCATATTTTGGTTCTGCATACCATGTGATACAAAAATTGTTAGCCTAATTTTGACATGTTTGCTGTTATCAGCTGTAGCTGATTTCATAAAGGACACAGTCTCTAGATGTATGGTTGACCAATGTACCTGGGAAGTATTTTAAATGTTTTCATTTATAGACAAGCAGTTTGTTACATTTGCCATACAATATTTTTATAATTCAGGTAAGAATAAAAAACATCCATATCAGTTTGTCCAGGAAAGACCTCTAGACATACTGTACCTAGTTGTATCTCTATTTGCTGATCCTTTTATGCTGTAAAGTGCCATGTAAAAGGCATTGAAATAAAAGTTGAGTTAAGATGAGTCCTGAAGTTACCGAGCTGCAACCGGCTACCTTCTAGAGCAGAAGTGCTTAATGAAATAAATTTGTTTTATTTCGTACAGGTAGAGGAGTTCTTTCATTTTTGTCTTCAGTTGCTGTGAGATGAGTTAGGTTATCTCTACTAGAACATATTGTAATTTTCTCTTGAGGATTATTAATGAAAGTCTTTAGGGTGATTGCTTTCCGATGTGGTTTACCTACAATAAATGTTATTTACTCTTTATCTGTCTGTTTGATATAGAAGTGTTGATGGTAATTATTAGGAATATTTGAATTGTCATTATGGTAGGGTATTCGTCTAAAACTGCTGGAAATAAATTCAAAGCACAGAATGTACCATTTGGTTGGGGATTAGACTTTACTACAAAATTACATATCGATAGGGTTATATGAGGAAGGAAGCAAAATTAATATCTTCCATATATCAAAGCTGAAAGGGAGCAATTAATTAATAACTAATTGCTTGAGGATAAAGCAAACTACATAGAACAGCTGTTTATAGTCAAGAAAATAAATGCTGTCACAATGCCATTTCTTTATTTCTTTTCTTTTCACCCCTAATCCTGACTCTTGCCATTAAGCCTCCTCTGATATATCCTATGTGAAATGTGATCTATTTATCCCCCACCATGATAAGAGATCAGAAGCCCATTCATTTCTCCTAGGAGTGAAAGTTGATTGTGGGGAGTGGTGTTTTCACCCACGAATATGAACACTACTTGAGCCAAGTATTTATTATAGTCCTCTGTTGTGGACCAAAAATGGCCCCTCCTCAAACTGGGCAAGCTATTTGCCATTGCTCTCTGATCTTACTATGTGTGCTTCTCCAACACCTTAACTGCCAAATGAGCTTGAGTTTTCTGAAGCAATGCCAGGGCTTTATCCTGCTCAACCACAAAGATGTCAGTTTGTTTGTACATTATCTTAAAGTAACCTGTTCCTTATTGTTAAAATTAATACTTTATTTGATGTCATGAACAGACTAAAGTCACAGCTAGTAAGATAACTTTTGATCAGTTCCTACCTGGGGCTCAGTGCTATTAGATAACTACTTACTGGAAATTGCATATTTAAAACAAATAGTTTTCTGATAGAATATTCAGTAAAGCCAATATGACTACTAAATGAGCATTCAAACACTGTTTGCCTTTATGTGCATGCATAAATGATACGTATAACGTATAAACGTAAGTGTGTTCTGATGCTTGTTTTGGTGTTTCCACTATATGCCAGCTTTGCCCATAGGAATGAAGAGCCAGAAGGTAACAGGTAAACCTGTGATAGCTTTCCTTTTGCAGTAATCTCCTGTCAATACTAGTACAAATTTGAAGAAGTATAAGAAACGTGTCAGTGAATAAGGTTTGTTACCATAGCTGTCTACAATTCTGTCATAGAAATATAGACATTGATTGCAGATAAAAACTATTAACTCTTTTGTCTACCCCATTTGCTGCCTACTAAATGGTCTGCTAATTTTGTTGAAAAACAGTCTTTGTCCTAATATTTAATAGTACTTAATTATGTCCATCAATTGCATTAATGAATTCTGTTTTTAAACCATTGTGCTGGGATGATGTACCACAGGACCACCCGTCCGTCCCTCTTGCACTCTTAAGAAAAAAATCTTAGTTTATAAACTCACTATTTGTCATCTGCCTTTAAATGGTGTCCCTCGTTTGCATTACTTTTCATGAAATCTTGGCCCTGTTGTATTTTGTGGATACTATCAATGTACTTTTCTTTCTTGCCCCACTTTCCTTTTTTCTTTAAGTATGTTTATATTAAATTGTTTCTATCTCTCCTGCTCTGCCTGTCTATCTCTCTCAGTCACTGTTTCTCTCTTTATGGCATTTATTGCAGACTTTTTGCCATTTCAGTTGCAGTCCTTTGAAGTGTCCTTGTTTGTGTTTTATTTAAATAGGTGTGGTCTCAAAATCATTATGGATCTTAATGGGTGTATCAGTGAAAAATGCAGGCAAGTAGTAGTAAGAATGGTAATGACAGCAGAGGAGTAAGACAAGGATAACTTTACTCCAGAGAAATAGCACTGGAACATCACAGGTTGTTTGAGTTGCCTGTTGTTTCTGGAAAGATGTATCTTTATCTTCACATTTTTCTTTGTTATAGTTGATGTTTTTGGCCACAAACACTAATGGCTTTTAAAAAGCGAAGTATTTGATGTTTGAGTTTTGATAATTAATTTTGTGTAATTTGTGCAATTTTGATATCAAAGTACTCTGTAGCTTAGGTACTATGTGAGCTTATTTTCATTTAGTTTGAAAAGCAATGTCACTGCTAGGATGAGTAATCTATTATGGAGAAAAGCAATGTGTGAGTCTAGCTTTTCTGACAGTGTAAGGCATACATGAAATTGCAATATAAAGTATGTAAGTACCATGTCTGAATGTATATCTTTGGAAAAGAAATGTGTACAACTAGTTTTCCTGTCAGTATAAGGGAGATGTGCAATTTTAATAAGAAACACATAGGTGCCATATATGTTGATTTTTTTTTTTGTATTTTTGAGCCAAAGTCACTAACCTGGCACCACTAGCATAAGGAGAAATAGAAATTAAGTTCAGTGGGGTTACTGATCAGTACAGTGAATGCCTACTCATTTCAAAAGATCCCGATGGCTGCATGTATCTAGTTTTAAAGAGCACATTTAGTTATCAAATGCAGTACAATGGATAAGTTCAACAAGCAGCAATCTTTTTTCTTCATCTAGAACCATTCAACTACTACAGTAAACTCCCCGTTATCTGGGACTCAAGCAACCAGCAATCTCAAGCAACTGGCATTTGATTGGCTTGTATGCCGGCATATGAACCAATCAAAAATCGCAAAGCGGAGACACTTCTCAATGTGGAAAAGTTCCGTATTGAATAGAAGTGGCTCCGCTTTGCAATTTTGTGATTGGCTCACATGCCAGCATATGAGCCAATCAAAAATCCCAAAGAGAAGCCTGTATTGTTCAATGTTCATTGCATTGCAATTTTTAATTGTGTCGTATCCTGGCATATGAGACAATCAAAAATTACAAAGTGGAGGCTCTTCTGTTCAATGAGGAACATCGGGCTGTTCCGCATTGAACAGAACAAGCTCTGCTTTGCAATTTTTGATTGGTTTTTATGCTGGTACATGAGCCAATCAAAAATCACAAAGCATATCTCAATCAACTGGCACATACACTTAACTGGCATTTACCAATCCACATGGGTGCTGGTTAAGTGAGACTTTACTGTACTTACATAGCTGCACAAAAAGAAGGAAACAAATATTTCAGTCTCAATCTCTTTTCATGAACGACTAGTCAAATGAAAGGATTCATCAGCAGTGTGAATAATACATACCCCTACTAGTTTCCAGTGTCTAATAGGTTGTCCATGCAGACTGATTCTGTGTGTTCCTCTAGGCTGCCTAAGACACAGAACCATAGTGGCTATTTACTGAATCACATATCTCTCATTTATCTCTGATTTTGCAGAACAACTTTGATATTGTTTCTTATTTGCCTGTCCCTCATTAGTAAAGCATGACTGTTGGGCTAACAGCCTTAGTCAAGATTGGTTGAACCTCCTTTCTCCCAAAACCTCAACAGTGATTATGGCATCCAGCTGTCAACCTGTCAGCTTTAACCTCTTTGTGAGTAAATGTTTTTGGCCACTCACAACACTGCTTCCTCTGTTTTCTTGAAAACAATTGCAGTAAGCTTTGTTTACATCAATGGACTATAAAACTCTAAACATTTTCAAATTCATCTGAAGAACATTTCAGCAAAGTTTGTAGAAGAGAATTGTTTCTTCATGATTTTATCTTTCTGATAATTAACAGATTACAGAACCAATAATACTGAAATTTATGAAAATAAAGGACTATCAAGGCATTATTACACAATATGTATTCAGTAACATAAGCAGGTTTCTTTATATCTCTAGCTGAATGTCTCGGCTGCATGTGTTTGTTGGAGTAGGAATAGTTTGTTGGAGTATGAGCATTTCCTGACAAAAAAGTATTTGCGACATTAGACTGAGTGTCTGTTTCCTTTATGCCAACTTAGAGGGCACTTTCCATTTAAAACAGTAGCCCTACACACTTAATATATCATATTACACGTTGTCGCCTAACAGCAAGAGGTTCTCCCGTTCGATTCTCGGCTGGAGCGTCCTCTGTGTGGAGTCTGCATGTCCTCCCCATGGTCGAGTGGCGTTCGTAAGACATGGGTGAATGGGCATGCCTTCATTGAAGGTTGGGCGTCGGGCTGGCACTTTGGCATCGTAAAAATCTACTGGCAATCAATAGCAGACCGGGGTTCTGCTGTGGTGACCCCTAACTGGGAAAAGCCGAAAGAAAAACAACAACATAAAATTGTAAGGGAGTTTGTCTGCTCCTGTAGAGCTATTTGACTTAATACAGTTTTTTCCCCCCATTTTTGAGGTAGTGTCTTCTTTTTCTTTGGCTGATGTCTGTGTAAGACTTCCTTTTGGATTTTTGCTGAGTCTCTGTGTCTAATGTTTTTGTGCCAGTTGTATAACTTTCCAATAGTTTCTAAAGCATATAGAATTTTATTGTATAGTTAGAATTATTGATTGCACATGCTTGCTGGAGTCTTCCATATGCTCTGAATGGTTGAACTCCTGCTGCTTCAGAAGTATTCTGTTTATTCTGACAACCTTAATGGCTTTACTGCCAACTCCCTCCCTCGAAAGTATAAAGGAGGTTAGTTTAAAACAAAATAAGATTTCATTGCATCCTCTGTATATGTAAACACATCTCTAAAATTTACCTGGAAAAAAATACTGTTTTTGCTTTAATGGGGTTCTTCAGTCATATACACAACCTCAAACCTGTTCGTATAATAAAACAAAGACATTATAACAGAACCACCCTCTTAAAGTGTATGATGTAAAGGGAATGCTTTTGAAATATAAATCCATGTACATAGCAGCATGAGAAAAGTTGAGCACACACAAGTAAATGAACTACTTTCTAGTACATTGTAAATGGGAAAATGCACATATCAATCACAGTGTAAAAAGTGGTTCAGTAAGTAAGACGGTTTAGACACACTGCTCAACTTAAACTCAGTTTGTGAATCCATAATCATTATACTGTGTCTAAAGCATGTTAATGTATGTGAAGTGAGCTGTCAATCTGTTGGTGTTGATTTTAGCAGATGGTGGTTCAGCCCCCTGCATGTGAGGTGTGTATGTGTGTGTGTGTGTGTGTGTGTTTTGGGGGTGGACACATGCACATATTTAGTGCTCTGTTTCTATTTTTATATGTATTTCTTCATCTGTTTTTTCAGTTGTAATCTGCATTCAACTGAATCATATTTGTCTAAATGGCTTTCTTTTGGTGTACTCTTACTCATTTACATGCTGGATTATAGAACTCCATGAGGAAAGCTTGTGGACAATGACATGTAGTCTTATGTTTGTGTGTTGGTCTGTAATTGATAAGTAAATTGAAGATTTAGCATGACTTTGCAGTAGATGCCAAGTTATCGTAAGATGCCTTACCACCACAAGCCCCCTTACACCTTTAAGATAACCATCTGCACCACATCATTATATGTAGACTTGTCTCTAGGGTCATTCAACCAGCTTGCAAAACGCACTAACTCAAATGGCTATAAATGTAAAATAAGCAAGGCGTAAAGCCAGAAAAAAATATCCTTTATTCTCCCTTCCCCAGCATCTCGGCCAAACGTCTTGTTTATTTATTTATTATTTTACAATTAACAGACTTAACAGTTTCGGATTGCTGCAGATGCACACTCAAGTTGAAAAAGGTAAGTGTGCAGAATCAGCAACCTGAAGGAAAACGTTTGGAATGCTACAAATGTTGATCATAAGACATCACCTACCAGAGTAGATGGTCCATAACAGTGGTTCCTAGTTTATTCTGGAAGACTTTGAAATCTTTGTAGAATTAGGTGGCATAAATCACTTAACATCCACATCTGTGCTTTATCACCTAGCCCCTTATGGGTTAAAAAGAGAGTTATTCAAAGGGTCAGGAACAAATTCAAAGTCCTGAGTCCCAGTCACAACTTGATGCAGTTGAAAATAAGTGAACTTCTTTCAGCATATCAAAGTGCAGTGGATGCATCAACTATGACAAAGCTGTCAATGTTATTTAAGAAATGGAGCTTGAAATCATGTCTGGACCTATTGAAAACCATGTTTTTTGAAGAACAGTACAGAGCAAGCACCTCGAATATGTGACTGAAAGGATAGACAGATGATGTTCTTCGTGTTTCACTGTTGCAGTCCTAACATATGGGGTTGTCCGGCTCCCGGTAGCCCTCAGTCAGCCCAAATACCAGAGTCCTTGTTATATGACGTCGGCTGCCATCGGCTGTAAAACTGATGTCAGAATGTCAGGTATAAAGGGAGGTGGCCGACGCCATTTCCTCAGTCTTTCTTGCCAAGGAGCCCGAAACAGATGCAATTCGTACTAGTGCCGGTCAGCCGTTTACCGTCTTTCTGCATTCTGACTACCAAGTTGAAGATGCCCTCAGATAAGTACCCCATTGGGGACCCTCTTTTCTTGCTTTAACAAATGTCAGATAAAGTTAATAACTGTTTTGCCTGTGGAAAACAGATTCCGCACCGTGATTTTCATTCCTATTGTATAACTTGTTTGGGCCTTGAGCACGACATCCCTAACTGTGATCTCTGTGCTTCCTTCAACCCGCGTACCATACACCATAGAGCTAAGATTTTATATAAGCATTCGGAATCTGGCTTAAGTTTGTCGGCATGGTGTCGTCTGGTCTCCGACTTCAGATATACCTAGGAAACGCAAGGACAAGGACCGCGACAGGCCTAAGGTTAAAGCTGCTGATGATGCTTCGGTGTAATTGGTTGTTGTCCCAGTGGTAGTTAGTGAGGCATTTTCACAGCACCTACAGTCCACAGATTTGCAGACGCATGCCTCTGCCGAGACCTTTATGGTGTCCTCCATGCCGCATGCTATTTTGTCTTCAGACCCTCCACCTGTCACTGCCTCAGATGGGTCCGGAGCCACTATGCACGCACCAGCTTCTGACGCTTCTTCTCTTCAACATGAGACCAGAGCCAGACCGACTACCTTAGCTCAGACTTCTTCAGTTGCTAGGCCTCCCGAGTCCCTCCAGATTACTAGCAAACCTTCCAGCCGCAAATCTACCCACAAGCAGGCATCATCCTCCCCTCCAGTGCCTCAATCCCAGTTGGTAAGGATGGCTGGTGATCTTCTTTCCCTTATTAGGTGCTCTCATCCCCCCCTTCCAAGAGGGCTAGGGAATTGTCTCCTGATGTTTTGTCCATCTCAGATTCTGAGGTTTCCAGTATTTCTGCTGGTGAGGAAGGAAATTCTTAACTTTTTTCTGGCTTTGAGGATTCTGATGCTGAGGGCTCTATCCCTTCTGCCTTCCCCCCAGAAGATTTTTCCTTTGGGGTTACTTTGAATACCCTTAGGGAGCACTTTAAATGGGAAAGTCAGGAGTTTCCTCGGTCGAAGAAGAGAATCTGGGAATTTTTGGATTTGCCACAGCATAAACCTCTGGCTTTACCTCCTGTTTTGGAAGTTGTGGATGATGTCTTCATGGAACATTCTTTAACTCTTAATTCTGTTCCTCCTGCTCCCAGAAAACCTGATAGGTATTATAGGGTTCCTGATTCTCATCAATTTCTTTTTAAAAATCCTACTGCTGATCCTGAGATTATTTCTCAAGGTCCCAAGGGTGTTAAGGCTACTATTGCTAAAAACCCTGTACCTTCTGATAAGGAGTCTAGGGCCTTGGACAGGTGGGGTAAAAAGGTCTATACCTCTGCAATTCTTACCATTAGATCTGTGAATTGCCTTTTTCACATGCTTAAGTATCAGCAGCATACTTTGGAGGCTATTAAGGCTAAGCTTGGGAATGTTCCTTCCATGTCAGAGAACAAAGACTTACAAGATTTACTAAATTCTGCCACTCTGGTTAATAAGCATTCACTTCATTGTAGTTTTGACCCCTTGGAGGCTTCCTGCAGAGCAGCAGCCACTGGTTCCATTATTAGAAGGCATGCTTGGCTTAGGGAGCAGCCTCTTTCTGAACCTGTAAAATCTAAATTGCTGGATGTTCCTTTGCACAAAGACAACCTTTTTGGTAACAAGGCTGAGGAGGTACTGAAAAAGGTGGAGGATAAGGCAAAATCTATGCAAGCTGTCAAAGATTTCCTTCAGGTTCAGCCTCCTCGGTTTACTGGGCATTATCCTTCCAAGAATTGGTCTTTCTCTGATCCTGGCAAGCAGGATCGCTCTAGGCCTAGGGGTTACAGATCTTCCAGAGGGCAGGCTTCTGCCCCTCAAAGGGCTAAACAATGGCATTCTTCTTCTGCTAAATCAGGAAGTTCTAAGCCAGCTTCCCAAAGCAAGCATTCTCAATGACTCCGGCCTTCTTGTGCCTACCTCTGCAGGCCCAGGGTTTCCTTTTGGGGGAAGGTTAGCCAGGTTCACAGAGGTGTGGTCTACCATCACAGACAACAAATGGGTGCTCAACATAGTAAACCAAGGTTACAAGTTTTATTTTCACACTTTTCCTGTTCTCCAACTGCACCCAGACATACTCAGAACTCTCAGGGCAGAGGTAGGGAATCAAATTTCTTCTTTACTGACTATGGGTGCTATATAGCCAGTTCCTGCAAATCAGGCAGGCCTAGATTTTTATTCAAGACTTTTTCTGGTACCAAAAAAGGGGGCACCTGGTACCCTATTCTGGATCTGTCTATTCTAAACACTTTTCTGGTGATTCACAAATTCAAGATGCTCACTCTTCAACAGCTACTGCCAATGCTGGACAAGGATTCATGGCTGGTAACTTTGGATCTCAAGGAGGCTTATCTGCACATCCCAATAAGGGAAGGTTGCAGGCAGTTTCTTTGTTTCAAGGCTGGGGAACAGCACTTCCAATTCTCTACACTGCCCTTTGGCTTATCTACTGCTCCCAGAGTTTTCACAAAGTGCCTGGCGCCAGCCATTGCTTTTTGCAGGCAGAAAAACATTCAAATTTATCTTTACCTGGACGACTGTCTCATTCAAGCCAACTCCTCAGAACAGTTACAAAAGGATTTGGACTTCTTGAAGACCACTCTCACTTCCTTGGGTTACACTCTCAATGAAAAGAAGTCAATGTTGGTTCCTACAAGGGAGATTATTTTCCTGGGAGCGAGTCTGAATACAGCCACCCAGATGATTTTCATCCCTCAAGACAAACAAGAAGATATTTCAGCTTATTTCAAAAATTTGGCAAGTATAACCCAACTCTCTGCAAGGCAATTCCTGCATTCACTGGGGTTCATGGCTTCATGTATCCTGATGATCCCATATGCAAGGCTGCATATGAGAAAACTTCAATGGTACCTCAAGAACCTTTGGTGTCAACACACGCAGGACTTGGACTTGATTCTTTCCCTTATTCCCTGTCTACAACTGGAGGTTTATCTGGTGGGCGACAGCCTGTTCTCAGAACAAGGGTCTGCCTTTCTGCCCACCACCTGCCAGCCAGACTCTCACCACAGATGCCTCAGATTATTCATGGGGGGCACATCTGGAAGGCAGGGGCATACAGGGGACTTGGAGCACTCAACAGATTCATCTGCACATAAACTTAAAAGAATTGATGGCAGTGCAGCAGGCCTTGCTGGCTTTCAAGGACTTACTCTACCCTGGGACACTTCTGATCAGGACAGACAGTACCACAGTCATGTGGTACATAGACAAGCAGGTGGGGACGCACTCTTAGGTCCTTAGCAGCTTCCATGGACATACATCTAATAGCCCAGTATCTTCCTGGGAGGCTAAACTCCCTGACAGATCAATTGAGCAGACATGTTCTGGATCCTCACGAGTGGCAACTGAACAAGATCAATTTCCATCGCATCTCTCAGCATTGGGGCACTCCTCAGGTGGATCTTTTCTCCTCTCACACCAATTATCTCCTTCCAACCTTCTGCACAAGGGAGTTTCACAACTAAGCTTGGAGAGTGGATGCTTTGTCCTTCCCATGGACACAACTCTCAATTTATGCCTTCCCTCCTCTGCCTCTTCTTCCCAGAGTGCTGCTAAAGATAAGGGACAAAAATCCAAAGGCTATTCTGATAGCTCCAGATTGGCCCAGGCAGCAATGGTATCCCATCCTTTGCAGCCTTTCCCAGGCTCAGCTTTGGCATCTTCCCCTGGTACCAGATCTGTTGGTTCAGGGAAGGGGAAAGTTCCTTCATCCTCATCTTCAAAGTCTGCATTTAACTGCCTGGCTAATACTTTAATTCTTTCCCAGCAGGTGGTTGAAGTTCTTCATGAGGCCAGGAGGCCTAGCACCAGGAAATCCTATGCAGATAAATGGAAGAAATTTTGCCCTTGGATGCAGGCTAAAGGAGAAGACTCTTCTCATCCTTCTCTTTCCCTCATTCTTGATTATCTAGCAGGTTTGCTTAATGATGGACTTTCCTTTTCTTCAATCAAGATTCATGTTTCAGTAATTTCTGCTCATTGTTCTTTTGAGCAACTAATTTTTTCTCACCCCTTGATGAAGCAGTTCTGAGGGGAGCTAGTAATCTTAGACCTCCCAGAAGAGCTCCTACTCCTGCTTGGGATCTTAATTTTGTCCTGGAGAAGCTTACTCTACCTCCCTTTGAACCTGCTGCCTCTGCAGAATTAAAGTTTCTTTCCTGAAAGACTGCCTTTCTTTTGGCTATTACTTCTGCCAGAAGGGTTTCAGAGCTGCAAGCCTTAATGGCAGTAGAACCTTTCATTATTTTCATACAGATCGGGTTTCTCTGTGAACTAATCCCTCCTTTATGCCTAAGGTGGTTTCCAGTCTAACCCTTAACCAGTCTATTCATCTGCCTACCTTTTTCAATAACCCCCAGAATAAAGGGAGAAGGATTCTGCACTCTCTTGATGTACATAGACAGTTGAGATTTTACTTAAACAGGACTAACCCTTTCGGAGGTCTGAGCAGTTGTTGGTTAGTTTTGCTCCTGGGGCTCAGGGTAAAGCTATTTCGAAAAAAAACATCTCCAAATTGATTGCTTATTGTATTCACTTTTGTTACCTGCAGCATGGGAAGGTTCCCCCTCAGGGTATTAGGACCCATTCTACTAGAGCAGCTTCTACTTCTGCAGCTTTTTTGAGAGGTGTGCCTACTAAGGACATTCCAAAAGCAGCTACTTGGTCTTCTGTCCATAATTTTACAGAGCATTACAGTCTACCCGTGTTTTCTAAATCCAGGGCTGGTTTTGCCTCTGCAGTTTTGCAAGGCCTCCTTACCAACCCTTAATCTGTGATTCTTCCTCCCCCCTTTTGTATTTTCCTGGGCTTTGGGAGTCAATCCATACGTTAGGACTTTAACAGTGAATACACTCGAACATCTACATTTATGGTAAGTGTACACAACTGTACTTTTCTGTTAGACAGCATGTTTTAGAAAGTAATTCCTGGACTGACATATGGAAGCTAGGTGATATCTAAATAAGGTCTCTGATGTCTGAGGTAATTCATGCAGGCAGCTTACATACCTAGGATCATAGTGTTGACATAGCAAAAGCTATAACTCAGTATGCAGTATGACTGAGTTTTAACTTGAGAATCATCATCATCATCATCATCATCATCATCATCATCCCCTTTTTCCCATTTACATGGGGTCGGGGTATCGTATTAACTGTCGCCAACTCTCTTGATTCAGTGCCACTCTACTGCCTTCTTCAACACTCATGCCTGACTGTCGTAGATCTTCTTTCACACAATCCATCCACCTCTTTGCTGGATGCCCTCGCTTCCTCTTACCTTCTTCCTGTCTGTCCCAAATCTCCCTCACCAGATTGTCTTCTGCTTTTCTACACATGTGCCCATACCATCGTAATC